>NC_022014.1:19709715-19722033 GCF_000317375.1 Microtus ochrogaster | reverse complement strand
CATGTACAGGTGAGCTGCTTCTTACTGTAGCCAGCTCATGTACAGGTGAGCTGCTTCTTACTGTAGCCACCACATGCACGTGTGAGCTGCTTCTTACTGTAGCCAGCTCATGTACAGGTGAGCTGCTTCAGTCATTGCAGCATGAGCACATGTTAAGATGACAGCTCAGTTTATGACTGCATAGATGGCTGTGTTTGTATTACTAGCCACCATGAAAATTGATTAGAAATTTGATGCAGTTTGTGCATCAGACCTGATTAAAAACAAATATAATAAGCCAGGCAGTGATAGCACACAGTTTTAATCCCAGCACTTGGGAGACAGTGACTTGTGAGTTCAAGGCTGGCCTGGTCTACAAGAGCTAGTTCCAGGACAGGCCCCAAAGCTAGAGAGAAACCCTGTCTCAAAAGACAAAAAAACCCAAAATCATCCCCCCCAGCCCCTCCCCCCAAACCAAACATAGTAATCTACCAACCTTTCACCTTGACTTGAAAATTTATTTTGTTCATCTTGACATTTTGTGCTCATTCATGTTATCTGATTATAAAGGTGAAATAGTTATGTTCTAATGTGAGTATATGTTGCCAGTTTTAGACGTAATTCATTTTTTTTAAATTGGGAAATGGCATTTGCAAAGGTAGATAGAAACTGAATGGAATAGATACATATTCTGTTTCTCCTTAATCTGCTTTTGGTTGTCAAATAAGTGTTTGAGCTAAAACTGGTCCGTTTTAAGTGTATAGATTGGCCCTGTGGTCCAATAGCTGTTTTTAAAAATTATTATTATTCTATGTGTATGGGTGTTTTGTTGGCCTGTTTGTATGTGTACCACATGCATGCAGTCCTGACAGAACCAAGAGGACATCTGATTCTCTGGTATTGGAGTTTCAGCAGGTTGTGAACTTCCATGTGGTGCTAGGAATTGAATCCTGGCCCTGTGGTAGGACAGCCAGTGTTTTTAACCAGCTGAGCCCTCATTAGCTCAGTTTCTTAACAAATTAAAACCAATGTGCATATCTCACCTAACTCTGTGCCTTGTTGGTTTCTGTTTTTTTTTTTTTTTTTTTTTTTTTGAGATAGGGTTTCTCTGTGTATTTCTGGCTGTCCTGTACTCTCTCTAGACCAGACTGGCCTTGAATTTACAGAAATCCACCTGCCTCTGCCTCCTGAGTGCTGGAATTAAAGGTGTGTGACACCACCTTCTGCAGGTTTCTCTGGGACTTTTATTTCTGGAAGAAAATAAGGAAAAACATGGATATTTGAAAGTTTTTTAAAATAATTTATTTACTTTTATTTTATGTTCATTGGTGTTTTGCCTGCATGTATGTCTGTATGAAGGTGTTGAGTCCTCTGGAACTGAAGTTCCAGACAGCTGTGAACGGTCATGTTGGTGTTAGGAATTGAAGCAGGGTCCTTTGGAAGAGTAGCCAGTGCTCTTAAGCACTGAGCCATCTAGTCCCAAAAGTTTATTTTATTTATTTTTATTTTTTAAATGGCATTACCCCAAATGATTTGTTGTAAGTAGGTTTATTTAAGGCAATATTTCTTTCTTTCTTCTTAGTTTTTTTTTCTTTTTGTCTGTCTTTCTTTGTTTCTTTTTGAAACAGGTTTCTCTTTATATCCTGAGCTTACCTGAAACTTGCTCTGTAAACCAGGCTGGCCTTGAACTCACAGAGATCCGCCTGCCTCCGCTTCCCAAGTGCACCATACTGCCAGACTGAGCATAGATAGTCTTTTTTTTATTTTTGTTTTTCTTGAGCCAGGGTTTCTCTGTAGCTTTGGAGTCTGCCCTGGCCAGACTGGCCTCGAGATCTGCCTACCTTTGCTTCCACCCCCCCCCTTGCAGGGATTAAAGGTGTGCACTACCTCCAGCCAGCCTGAGCATAGGTATTCTTAACCATTTAGCTGTCTCTCCAGTCCTAAATCGTTATTTTCATGCAGTGAGCTGGTTTAGCAGGTAAAAAAGCACTGATGACATGAGTTTGATTTACCAGGACCCACTTGGTAGAAGGAGAAAATTGATTCCCTTTAAGTTGTTCTGTGACCTCCACAAGTTAGTTGCACTGAGACATTCAAGTGCCCCAGAATAGTAAAAAAATAAATTTAATAAAATGCATTATTTTCCATATCTGGGCAAGTGAACCAATTATAAAAGTAAAAAAATACGTAGACTTTTTTTTTTATTTAATGGAATAAAATTCAGTTTTTTTCCCTGATAGATTCTGGCTATGTAGCTCTGGCTGTTTGGGAGTTATGTAGAACAAGTTGGGCCTTGTACTCATAGACATCACCCCTACACTTCACCCTCGTGCTGAAATTAAAGGTGTGTCCACCATACCTGGCTGTGTAAAATCTAATTTTTAAATTTATAATAGCATGTTGTTCATCCCTATACATTGAATGCTAATCAGAATGCCCTGTGAATACTATGTGGTGAAGAGCTCACAGTAAAAAATGTTAGCTAAGTATTTTCAATTTTACAAATCCCACACTAATTGATCACATAAATTTGTAAAAATTCAAAGCTATTTTGGGTTTTAAAAAGAATGTATCCTCTCTAACTACTGGTCTGCAATTTTTATAAGACTTTAAGAACATTGAAATATATCCTTTTTTGTGTTGAGGGAATAATGTTTATTTTGTAATTCATCTTTTAAAGCAATTTCTTCTAGCTGATTCTCAATTGGCATCCTATTCTCTCTACTTGATTTAGGATTTTCCCTTTCACTTTTAAACATACATTTTCCTCTCTGGAAATGTTTCCTTGTCCTGCAGCATTAGACTTTCTCACTGGGAACTAACTACTCTTCTTTCCTTGCTAGAACTGCCCATCTATTGCTCACTCAGTCATCTGCTTCATAGCTGTAAAAACTGGCTTTGCTTCTTCCCTTCTGAATTGCTACTGTCTTGAAAAGGATTTTTTTAAATTTTTTTTTAAAAAACACAGTAAGTCTTTACACAGTTGTAATAACCATTGTACTGTATCTTTGTTCCAAGTTCTTGACACAACTCGTTTGTTGTATGTACACATTCAGATCCTTATGCATCAGTGTAATAATCAGCGTGAACAGATGTTCTTCCCTCCCCCTCTCTTCCTTTTCCCCTTCCTTCTTTGAGACGCTCTTACTGGGTGGTGTGGGCTGTCCTTGAACTCTCTGGGTAGCTGAAGCTGGCTACCTCTCCCCAGCTCCCAGAGTGCTGGGGTAATAGATGTGAACTGTACCTGTGCTTTTTCTTTTTCTAGTAGCTTTACCTGTTATTGAACTGTGTTTCTAAACAGGAACTTGAGTTTTGTGGTTATTCAGTGTTTTTGTTCAAATGCCCGCTGTTAGTTCTCACATAGCTCCTGTCTTCATCTATTGAAGAGGAACACAGGAGAAAATCTTTAAGGTTTTTTTCAGGTTAGTTTATTTTTATTTATATTGTTTTGACAGGGTTTCTCTGTGTAGCCCCGGCTGTCCTGAAACTGACTTTGTAGACCAGGCTGGCCTCCTCTGCCTTCTGAGTGCTGGGATTAAAGGTGTGTGCCACCACTGCTCGGCAAACATTATCATTATCATTATTATTATTTTTAATGGAGTCTTTTAGTTTTCTTTCTTTTATAGAATTGGCCACTGAACCTAGGGTCTTGCGCATGTTAGGTAAGTGCTTGTTCACGAAGTTGGGTACTCAGCTCTTTTTATCATATTTAATTTTGAGATGGAGTCACACTAAGCCAGGCTAGACTTGAATTTGCTGTGTAGTTTAGGCTGGCCTTAAATTTCAGCTCTTCCTGCCTCAGCCTCAAGGGTAGCTAGGATTATAGGTGTGGGCCACCACACCCTGCTACAAAGTCTTTTAAAAGACACTGCTTGATTTCTTATGTGGGATTTTAATAGAACCACACTGCACATAGGCCTTAGGAGACCTGGTTGAACAAAATTTTGTTTTGTGTTCTTATCAGATAGGTGCAAACTTTGTGAAAACATATATTTTGAATCCAGTTTGAGATTGGATTAACTACTTTGTGATCTTGGATTTGTCACTTTCTGTTTGTTTTGTTTTTTGAGACACGGTTTCTCTATGTAACAATCCTGGCTGTTTTGGAACTCCTTTTGTAGACCAGGCTGGCCTCAAACTCCCTGAGATCTGCCTGTCTCTGCCTCCTGAGTGCTGGGATTAAAGGCGTGCACCACCAGTGACTGGCATCATTCATTCATTCATTCATTTTTGGAGACAGGGTTTCTATGTGTTCTTGGCTGTCCTGGAACTCGTTTTGTAGACCAGGCTGGGCTCCAATTCACAGACATCCACCTGCCTCTGCCTTCCGAGTCTTGGGATTAAAGGTGTGCACAACCACAGCTTCTTATGTATAGTTGGTGGCATACATGTAATATGGTCTTCAAGTTTGGGAAGTACAGTAAAATAAGGTTGTGTAAATTGGGCCAGCGTTGGACCCGTTTGTGCTTTATTTTAAGTATTCTATTTTTTACATAGTTATATACCTTCAAGATTATTGCTATTAGCCTGGCAGTGGTGGTGCACACCTTTAATCCCAGCACTCTGGAGGCAGAAGCAGGCAGATCTCAGCGAGTTCAAGGCCAGCCAAGGCTACACAAATAAACCCTTTCTTGAAAAACAATACAAAAAATTATTACTATTATTATTAATTTTTTGTTTGGGTTTTTGAGACAGGGTTTCACTATGTGTAGCCCTGGCTATCCTGGAACTTGCTCTATAGACCAGGCTGGCCTCTGGCCTCTGGCCTCAAACTCACAGAGATTGACCAGCTTCTGCCTCCTGTGTGTCTGTGTGTGTGTATGTATGTATGTATGTATTCTGTATTATTATTATTATGTGTTTGTGTACACACATGAACCGTGATTTACAGAGATCAGGACAACATGTAAGAGTTGGTTCTCTTCTTTATCATGTGGATTCCAGGGATTGAACTTCGGTCAGCAGTCTTGGCAGTAAGTCATTGAGCTAACTCAACAACCCAGGATTATTTTCTTTAATTTGCTTTTGAAAAAAATGTGCATTACATGAAGAATTTTGTTGTTAAAGCAGAAGCTTAGTGGTATATATAGTAAGCCATTATAATGCCTTATTTTTACATCTTTAAATTACTCAAACTGTGATGGGAGCATTCTTGTTGTAGCCTTCAGATTTGGTGTTCTGCAGTTTTGTATAGGCCATATTGTTGAATTATAACAATATGTTTTTTAAGGGTATATGGTGTTTTAATTAAAAACAGGTTTTTTTCATGTGTATGCCATGCTTATTTTTCATTGAGAGTTTTGTGTTTGTATATGTATAAGACAAGGAATGAGAGGTATAGGAAGGCTTTTTTCTTAAACGGAAGTTTAAGAAGGAGAATGTTCTATAAAAGAAGAGGAGGGGAGGTTTGTGGTCAACTTAAACTGTTAAAAGGCTTAGGATCAATACTGAAGTAGAATATGGGCATTTTAAGCTATTTGCAAGGGATTGACTTGTTCATAAAAGCATTGAGTTGTTTCATGTGACTTCTTTTTAAAACATTCTTGTTTTTTTAGGGAAGGGAACGATGAGACATAGTTTGACCTTGAGAAAAGTTGTATTGTAGTAGTAAATGTGAACTGATGGGTGGTTTCAGTGTCCTGTAAGTCCCTGTATCATTAGGGCACGGAGTCTGAAGTAATAACTGGCTTTTATTGTATTCCACTGAAGTGTCTTAGAGTGTGTGCAGTAGACTGGTTATATATTCTTTTATTTTATGTGCACTAATTTTTTTAAAAAAATATTTATTTATTTTGTATGCAATATTCTGTCTGTGTGTGTTTGCACACCAGAAGAGGGCAGCAGAGCAGACCTCATTAGAGATGGTTGTGAGCCACCATGTGGTTGCTGGGAATTGAACTCAGGACCTTTGGAAGAGCAGGCAATGCTCTTAACCACTGAGCCATCTCTCCAGCCCCCTGTGCACTAATGTTTTGCCATGGGTTTTGAGTCTCCTGGAACTGGAGTTACAGACAGTTGTAAGCTGCCATGTGGGTGCTGGCAATTGAACCCAGGTCCTCTGGAAGAGTAGTCATTGCCCTTAAGAGCTGAGTCATCTCTCCAGCGCCTACTGAATATATTTGACCACTTAAAATGTTCTATGTAAGCTGGGTATGGTGGTGCACAGGCTGGTGGATCTCTGAGTTCAAGGATGGCTGGTTTACATGGTTACATACATACATACACACATACACACACACACAGCCCTGAGATAGATGATAAAGTTATGTGCTTTGAGTGTAAGTAAAAGTGACTTTTGAGCCTTTGGTTATACCATCAAAAGAACTGTTGAGACAGATAGCCCCAAGCTAATTTGCAATTCCACCTAGTTATAATGAAGACTTTAAAATGCTACCCTCCCCCCCTTAAATTGTACTAATTACCTCTCAGTAGAAGGAAGAAACATCAGGTGCTAACTTTCAGAGTGAATGTTTTCTAGAGACCACAGTCTGGCACTCCTAGTGACTGAGGTTTGCTGCTACAGCCAACAAGCTATTGCTTGCCCTTACTCATATTTTATAGCTTTGGGTGATTTAGCCTTATTGAATTCAGAGAATTTATTTTTCCTGAGGAAATGACCTCTTATTTCACCCTACCCCCTGCCCAACAACCAAACAAGATGGTATATCTAGTGCATGAGACATGATGTTGATTTCATCAATAGCAGCACAGTTATGGTGAAGAAAAATGACTTATTTTTAATTATAATTCTATACCTAGGTAATGATATTTTGAGTAATTATGTCTCAACAATTTCAAGCGATGCTTTTCTGTTTAATTGTTGACAGATTTTCATGGGTTGTCCTCAAAAGTATTTGGGGCATAAGAAAATAATTCTTACCACCTCGGGTTTCAGTACATTTTTTTAAAATATTTATTTATTTATTATGTATACAATATTCTGTCTGTGTGTAAAGTAAATTTTGTAATAAAGAAAAATCCCCTTCTCTGTGCAGTAGTGTGACCTTGGCCACTTTACTCTGTATCACTTTTCTATTTTTCATCTGTACAATGGGAATAACAGCTGTCTTACCCACATCGTGGGCTCCTTTAGTGTATTCAGTGTGACTCTTTTACATGGTAGGACGCTATAGATAGTCACAAGAATGTATCCCATTTGTGTGGTATCTCTTCTTCCCTTTCAAGCTTAACGATGATCATTTCTATATACAACTTGTAAGATGAGGGATTCTTTGATGCTGATTCTCTCTCAGCTGCGTCCCATATTTTACCTTTTATGTTCACATTAGAAAATACTGTTCCATTCTGCTTGGGTTGGCTGTGTGTTAGAGGATTTGAACACAGAATCCTTAAATTTTCAACTGAAAATATTTATTTTTGTTTGTGTGGATATGCACATGACACAGGGCATGTGTGGAGTTCAGAGGACAACTTTGTGAGTTCACTTCTCTCCTCCCACCTTTATGTCACTGAACTTAGGTTACCAGGCCTGCATAGTAAGTGCTTTACATGCCGAGTTGTCTCCCCAGTTCCAGCCTCCCCGCCCCCTTTTTTTTTCAGTTTTTGAAGTAGGTCTACGGTAGCCCAAGTTGGTCTCAAACTTGATCTCTTGCTTTATCTTCCTTAGTGCTGAGGTTATTAGTGTGTACAAATAAGTTGATTAGTTGGTTTCCTCCTCTTTTTTGAGATGTGGTCTTAGGTTAATGACCTTGAACTTCCGATTTTCCTACCTCTACTTTCCAAGTGCAGTGCTCACAGATGTGCAACATCACATCTGGTTTATGCAGTACATTCCACTTAGAATTTGATTATACTTGAAGCAGCTCTTTGAAGTTTGGTGGTATTAAAGTACCTTCTGGTGAGTTCCTGGGTGGTTTTGCTTTTATTTCTGACTCTCTACCTCTTCAGTCTTTATTTTTCTGCTTAGCAATTCTCTAGTCTTCATTTTTAATTAATTAAGACAGGGTTTCTAACTTGTTATATACCTGTGGATGACATTGAACTTCTGACCCTCCTCCTTACCTCCAGAGTTTTGAGAGTATAGTCCTGTGCTGCGCCTTTTTTCTGGGATGCTATGCAAAATACTCTACAAACTGAGCTGTATCCATAGCCTGTTGTCTTCATTTTTAGAGTATTATTCTTATCCTATTGCCTTTATCAATTCTTTTCTACTTTGGGTCTAGGAAAATGCGCTTTATGTATCAGGCAGATCTTACTCTTTTTGGATAATTGATAAAGGAGTAAGGAAAGAGAAGCATTTGTGTTTCTTTGTTGTGGTCTTTCACAAGTGAATTTTCAGGTAATGGGGAGAGAAAATAGGTTTATTTTGATCAAATGTTGGCAGCAAAAATCACTAAAGACCAGAGTTCTTTTTTCTACCTTGATATAAACTACCTTTGTGAAATGTGAGTCTCCTGAATTCTGAGGCTGTTTGATATAGAAAGTGGAAGTATAATCTTTGCAGTTCAAATACTTTATAATTCTTCAAGTGTGTCATTTTTTTTGTTTTTTTTTGAGCTAGTCCTCTGAAAAAATAATCCCTATCACTAATTATTTAGTCATAGAGATGTAGTTAGGAGTCTGAGATTATTTAGGTCCTGTTTCTGCCATAGCTCACACAGATACTTGTCTGGCTTCTTAGATTAGAAGCAAAGTACTAATTCATAACTGAAGATATGGGAAGTACAGTACAGTCTGAGGGGAAACGAGTTATTTGCAATGCCGCAACTTGGAAAGCATTGTTCCTCCCTCCCTCCCTCCCTTCCTCCCTTCCTCCCTGTCTCCCTCTCTCTCTTTTTTTCGAGACAGTGTTTCTCTGTAGCTTTGGAGCCTATCCTTGTAGACCAATCTGGCCTCGAACTCACAGAGATCCACCCGCCTCTGCCTCCCAAGTGCTGGGATTAAAGGCACGTGCCACCACCGCTTGGCCTTTTCTTTTCTTTCCTTTCCCTTCCTTTTTTAAAGACAGGGTTTCTTGTAGCTACTTAATTCACTAGAATTGAGAGTTAAAGAAAGTTGAGGAGTGATGTTAGATAGTTATTCAGTTTTGGCATCAAGTTACCTAGATAAGTTTGCCAGACTAACAAATTGAGATATATGGTGCCCAGTTTAAAAACAGTTTTTCTTTTGGCAGTTTGGCCTCAAACTCAGTTTGTAGCCCAGACTGGACTCAAATTTGTTCCTCCTGACTCAGTGTCCTGAATACTGGAGACTATACTATGCCCAGTGCACAGTTAAATTTGAATGTCTTATGACTAATGAATGAAGTTCTAGTGTGTTTTTTAGATATAGTTTGAGGCACACTTATAAACAGTACTCATGGTTCTCTGAGTAGTAGCAACAATAACCTAGGTATTACCTAGAGGGTGGTAGATATGGGGCAGAAGAGAAACTGAGCCAGTATACAGGTGTTTTTATTATTTATTACCTAGAGGGTGGTGGATGTGGGGCAGAAGAGAAACTAAGCCAGGATACAGAGTTTTGTTTTTTTGTTTTTTTAGTTTATTATTCTGTCTCATATTATATCTCGACCACAGTTTCCTCTAAGCCCCCCCCCCCACCTTCCCACAGAGTTTTTTTTTTTTGTTTTTTTTTTTAATGAGAAAATACCTAGAAGATTGTTAGGTAATTGTGACAGTGTTGTTAGTGGGTAGTGTATGAGTCATGAGCTTTAAGAGGAGTAAGTTTTTAAAAAACGAAGTTTGGAATTTGGCCTTCTTCAGTCTTACATTCAGTGTTTCTAATTTTACCCTCTATAACTTGACAGTAAGTTTGTTTACTTGAAAAAAGTGCTTGAGAGCAGATACGAAGCATTCCTTACATCTACTCCTTCTTGTGTTCTTGAAACATTTTCCAGGAGACACCTTTCTGAGACATCTCACCAGCCTAATGATTTATCTATTGTGCAGTGGAAGTTAATAACTGGCATACCATTTTTTGTCTGTCTCTATGTTTTTTGAGATAGGGTCTCACAGTGAAGACTTGACTGGTCTGAAACTTGCTATGTAGACCAGGCTGTCCTTGAATTCATAAAGATCTGTCTGCCTCTGCCTCCTGAGTGCTAGAATTAAAGGTATGTCACCACGGCCAGCTTCCTGTCAGTATTTTAATATAAGAGGCAGTTATGAGACTTAAGTAAAGTTAAAGTAAATGACTCAGAAAATACTGAGGCAGAGTGTAGTGTCACAGGTATATAATTCTACTCCAGCAGAGGTAGAGGGAGGTGAATCATGAATTTTAGGTTATTCTGGGGATACACACAAGTTGAAGGATAGCATTTAGAAAACATTAAGCCCCATAGGTATCATTGCCCAGTGTTTACTCATCCCATTTCATCCATGTTGCTTGCTACCCATTTGCTGCTCGCCACCTCTCCGTTGTTTTGACGTGATCCCATATGTCATTTCAGAATAACTTTGTACTCATGCTCAGTTAGGAATTAGAAAGCTTTACTTAGTTTTAGTTCATTATTTTATTTATTTTTTGTATTTTGTGTACACATGTGTACTTGTGTATATATATTCTCCCGTGCAGGCCAGGGATTGATGTCAGGTTTTTTCACCTTTTTAGGGCAGGGTCTCTGACTGAACCTGAAGCTCACTGATTTGGTTAGACTGGCTTGACTAGCATGTCCATGTGATCTTCTTGCTACTCTGTAGGGTTATAGGCACACACCACCATACACTCATGTGGATGTTTGGGGCCTAAACTCAGGTTTGCATGCTTGTATGACAAGCATTTTACCCACTGAGCCATCTGTCCAGTATGGTTTCTGATTTTCTATGGGAGTATGTTATAACACGGGTAAGTCAAATTGTCTGGGCCCTAACTATTGAATGTGTTGAGAGATGTGCTGGCTGTAGAAAGACTTGTCCCTCCCTGTCTTACAGTCCCAGCTTTGTGAGAGTCAGAGATAAGGATATATGTGAAGATACTTTATGAACCCTAAACTCAAAACAAAAAAAGCTGTGCATAAAACCAGACATGGTAGCACACGCCTTTCTTCCCAGCACTTAGGAGAGGCAGGTGGAGCTCTGTGAGTTTGAGGCCAACTTGGTCTATATAGCGAGTTCCAGGATAGCCAGGACTACGTAAGAGGCTGTGATGGAGGGTTGTTGAAATAATAGTGGCGGAGCTGCGTCCCCAGCACCCTGCCGCCCGCATGGCTAGCTCAGCTTATGCCCCGAAATAATTACACGGAAACTGTATTCTTTTAATCACTGCCTGACCCATTAGTTCCAGCCTCTTATTGGCTAGCTCTTACATATTGATCTAACCCATTTCTATTATTCTATGTAGCCCACAAGCTGGCTTACCAGGAATGATCTTAACCTGCATCTGCCTGGAGCAGTAGGAGAACCATGGCGACTCCCTGACTCAACTTCTTTCTCCCAGCATCCTGTTCTGTTTTCTCCGCCTACCTAAGGGTTGGCCTATGAAATGGGCCTAGGCAGTTTCTTTATTAATAAGAAATCATTCCCACATCAGAGGGTGATGGAGTGGTGGGGAGAGCTCTACACAGATAAGATTTCATTATTAGAAGTAAACATGAAATTCCTGTAGAAATTCCTGCCAAGAAGTCACCTGTGTAATGAACACTAAGGCTGAAATACCAAGCACTATACCCTCTGCATTTAGACAGTTGAAGTAGTATTTTCTCATTCCCAGTCTGGCCTGTCTTCTGCATGACTCCTCAAAGTTCACTGACATCTCCCTCCCATATTTTCAGGTTTCCTTTGTACTCTTAAACTTAGATAAAACAGATAAATGGGCTCTTTGTGCTTTATGCAAGCCTTCTGTTGATGTTAGCAATGCTTTTCCACATCTGAAGATCATTTTCCTTCTGTTAGAGTAGTAAGTAATTCAAGGTAGAATTGAAGGGGAATGTGTTTGGGTCACCTAGTAGTGTGTACTCAAGTGCTTTCTGTCTTTTTCCCCATCCCCCTTTTTTTGTTGCTGGGGATGGAGTCCAGGGCTCTATTACATGCTGGTGAGTGCTGCCCTGTGCTAGCTTTTGTAATCCTTGATTATCTTTTTGTCCTAATATATTTTTTAAAACCTTCATGTCTTCTACTTTACCTTTCAGATTTGTAATTTGAAGTTTGAGTATTTTACTCTTCTACCTCTTATTTTATTATGTACGGTGTATGTTCTTTTAAAAATATTCTTACTGACCTTTGGGGGAGGAGTGAGAAGTCATGGATGTAGGCCCAGTAACTTCTTTAGAAATGCTAGCTTTAAATAAGTTTACTTGAAACTTGTTTAAAAGGACTGCTTTCCTGGATCCACTAACCACCTATGAGTTTTTTTTTTTTTTTTTTTTTTTTTTTTTTTTTTTTT
>NC_022014.1:19708898-19709442 GCF_000317375.1 Microtus ochrogaster | reverse complement strand
CGTAGGTAGTGGTTCTAGTTGTGAAGGGTCTCCGTAGGTAGTGGTTCTAGTTGTGAAGGGTCTCCGTAGGTAGTTTTCATGTAAAGCTGGGCATGTAAACTACTGTTGGGTTTACACTTCAGGACACCTGGCTTTTGGGTAGTGTTTCTTTAGGAGATGACAGCACGACCATGTACACCACTGCAACATGTTCAAACGAAAACTGGATGGACTCCAGTACTCAACGTTTTTAAAAACACTGGAAGGCTTTTGAAGTAGTGACAACTAAATGAATTAAAATTCCAGGGATATGAGACGTTTGTAGGTGGGCTGATTATGGACAAATGGTGAAGGAAAAACATGAACCAGAAATAAACAGACTAGACTCTTAGTAAAATTGTAGCATAATCCTTGGCCCGCTTCAAACAAACATTGGTTGGATTGCAATGGTCATTTCCTCACCCCTTTTTCTTTTTCTTTTTTTTTTTTGCTTTTTCGAGACAGGGTTTCTCTGTGGTTTTGGAGCCTGTCCTGGAACTAGCTCTGTAGACCAGGCTGGTCTCGA
>NC_022014.1:19699368-19707993 GCF_000317375.1 Microtus ochrogaster | reverse complement strand
AAAAAAAAAAAAAAAAAAAAAAAAAAAATGTGTTGAACTATTCCTGGTAGAAGTCCATTGTTATGAATTATGTTGTTGAAACTTTTCTCTTAGCTTACCAAATTTAACATTTTTGGATTTATTTATTTTATGTGTGTGAGTTTTTAGCCTGCATGTGTCACCACATATGTGTGTCCTTGGTGAATGCAAAGGTCAGAATTGGGTGCTGAATTCCTTGGAACTGGAGTTACAGTTATAAACTGCCGTGTGGTTGCTGGGAATTGAACCAGCAAGAACAGGAGGTGCCCTTAACTGCTGAGCCATCTCTCCAGCCCCCTAGCCTACCAGATTTCATCAGACTCTTTTTATTAACAGGCCTGGTAATTTCAACTGTAGAGTTATGTATGTATTTCAGAAGAATAATGTAGTAATTGTACTAAGAGCATCTACTGAGCAAGACCCTGACCCTGACTGTTAAAGCATACTGGGAATCTTGAGAGATTTGGACTGAAGAACTTAAAACTGACATTCTTCCCTTCAAGGACCTATTAAAACATTATAACCACTTATAAAAACCTATTGCTTATTAGGGGTAGGAAGTTTTAGTTTTAGAACTCCAAAACCATTTTGTTAATTGTCTTCTCTATTAAGAATATTCAAGAAAGGCAAAGATTTATGCTTCCCCCCACTGTTGTATATGTGCCATGTACACAGGAGAGACACAGCACTTACTGAATGTGCTTATGAAATAGGGTTTCTCTCTTCTCCAGTAGAAGTGTGTGGCTTCTGTCAAATCTATCAGATTACAGACTGGCTCTTCATTTTTAAAATTTTGTACTTTCGTTTACTTTTTTTTTTTTTGGAGACGGTTTCTCTGTAGTTTTAGAGCCTGTCCTGGAACTAGCTTTGTAGATCAGGCTGGCCTTGAACTCACAGAAATCCACCTTTCTCTGCCTCCTTAGTGCTGGGATTAAAGGTGTGCGCCACTACTGGCTTTACTTTTGTAAGTGTGTAGAGGAGGTGGGGGCACACATGCCACAGCATGTTAATGGAGGCCAGAAGGCAGCTCTGGGAGTTGGATTTTTTGCTTCCACTATGTGTTCTTGGGATCAAACTCAGGTTCTCAGACTTACACACTAGCACCTTTGTTCAGTGAACCGTCTCGCAGGCCCTTTTGTCCCCTTTCTCATCTTATTATAACCAGGTCATCATAAATATAATCATTTGGTTTTTTAAAAAATAAATAAAAGTTTATGTCAACACTTGTAGATTAGAGTTTGGTAGAATTCCAGAAAAATTATGCCTTTCATATATGGTGCATGTAGCCTGGAGGTGGTGGTGCTTGCCTTTAATCCCAGCACTCAGAAGCAGAGGCTCGTTGGTCTCTGTTAGTTCAAGGCCAGCCTGATCTACAGATCAGTTCCAGGACAGCCAGGGTTATACAGAAAAACCCTGTCTTGAGAAAACAAACAAATAATAAATGTGGTATATATATTAACTAATACGAGCTTCTTTTTACTAGGTCAAACTAACTAAAAACAATTTTATCCAGTGTTTTATGGTCTTAATCTGTATGTTGTCTTATGAATAAATGCTTCTAAATGGAGATTGGGACCTATAATTTGAGGGGACTTTTTACATTTTTTTTTAAACTTCTGAAATAATCACAAAATATAGTGGATTCTCAAAAATGTCCCTGGACATTTTAAAATTGAAGGGGTTTTAGCTACAGTCCAGATATTGGATACTTTTTCTGGGAATGATTTATTTTGATTTGCTTATCCTATTGAAATCAGTCCAGCATGCAGGTTTTTAATAGTGCCCTGTTAGTCCTCCAGCTGCAGCACAGTTCTGGCTCAGATGATGTGTAACAGGCAGTCTACTGGGGAATTGAAAAAGTGTGACTTCATTGTGCGAGGGACAGGGACTCATTGAAAAGCTTTAAGTATGAATGGCATGGTCACAGTTTTTAAAAGTTACTTTATGATTCTACTGGAGATGGATTTGAGAGGACAGTATTAAAGACAATGAGAATAAGAAATTGTAATGGGAATGAAGCTCTGAAGTAGGGAATTGATTGTAGGAATTTAGGAGGCCTGAATGTAAGATATGTATAGGAGATGATGTTAGAGGACTTGAGTTAGATGATTGCATAAGGGCAGGAAGAGACTGAAAGGACTAAATTAGTTGAGTATACGGAGAAGTTGTGAATGACAGGGCTCTTTATATTTATTATGCATACAGTGTTCTGCCTGCATGTGTGTCTGCAGGCCAGAAGAGGGTGCAAGATCTCATTTTTTTTTCTTTTTTTTCTTTCTTTCTTTCTTTCTTTCTTTCTTTCTTTCTTTCTTTCTTTTTTTTTTTGGTTTTTCGAGACATGGTTTCTCTGTAGCTTTGCAGCCTGTCCTGAAACTAGCTCTTGTAGACCAGGCTGGCCTCAAACTCAAAGAGATTCGCCTGCCTCTGCCTCCCAAGTGCTGGGATTAAAGGCGTGCGCCACCACCGCCCTGCAAGATCTCATTTCTGATGGTTGTGAGCCACCATGTGGTTGCTGGGAACTGAACTCATGACCTCTGGAAGAGCAGCCAGTGCTCCTAACCCCCTGAGGCATCTCTCCAGGCCCTCTTTTTTTTTTTTTATTAAAGTTCTGCTAATACATGTTCATATGTTCATATGCATGCAGGTGTGCACATGTGTGTGGAGAGCAGAGGTCAACCTAAGGTACCATTCCTCAGGAACTATTAAGCTTTTCAAATTTTTATTTATTTTCTTACTTTGATAATTTTTGTTTTTGTTTTTCGAGACAGGGTTTCTCTGTGGCTTTGGAGCCTGTCCTGGAACTAGCTCTGTAGACCAGGCTGGTCTCGAACTCACAGAGATCGGCCTGCCTCTGCCTCCCGAGTGCTGGGATTAAAGGCGTGCTCCACCATAGCCCGGCTTACTTTGATAATTTTATGCCTGAACCTCTCCTCCAAACTCTCGTTTACCTTCATGTTCTCTCTTTCGTTTGCTCTCTCTCCCTCTCTCCCTCTTTTTCTTTTAAATAACCCACCTCGTCCAGTGAGTGCTGCTGGTCTGTACATTGGTATAGGACCATATATTGGCATAGACAACCTATCATGGACCACACTAAAGAAGAAATCTCTCCCTCCCTATCTTGTCCTGTTGTGTTTTTTTTTGTTTTGTTGTTTGTTTTTGTCACCTTGACACAAACTAGAGAGTTAGCTGGAAAAAAGCATCTCAGTTGAGAAGATCCTCCTGATTAACAGTTGATATGGGAGGATCCATCCCAGTTTGGTTGGTGCCAGCACTGGGCAGGTGATTCCGAATTGTATAAGAAAGCAGGGCAAGCAAGCCATGAGAAACAAACAAGTAAGCAGTTTTCCTCTATGGTTTTTGCTTCAGTTTTGCCTTCAGGTTTCTGCTTTGAGCTCCTGTCCTGACTTCATCAGTGATGGATTTGCGAGTTATAAGATGAAATAAATTTTTCCTGAAATTGCTTTTGTTCGTGGTATTTTATCATAGTAATAGAAACGTAATTAAGATGGGCGGTGGTGGTGCAGACCTTTAATCCCAGCTCTGGGAGGCAGAGGCAGACGGATCTCTGTGAGTTTGAGATCACCCTGGGTCTACAAAATGAGTTCCAGGGCAGCCAAGGTTGTTACACAGAGAAACCCTGTCTGGAAGAAACAAAACACAACAAACAAAAAACCCACCTAATTAAGACTTATTTTTTTCAACAGTGTCTTTCACTGGAACCTGGGACTGGAAGATTAGGATAAGCTACTAGCCAATGAGCTCCTGGGGTCTATTTGTCTCTGCCGTCCCAATGCTAGGATGCATGTATTCCCCTTTTGATTGTGGTGCTGGAGATGGAACTCAGAGCCTTGCTCATGCTAGGCAAGTGTTCTTCTATTAAACCACATCCTCAGCCTTCAACGTTTTAAGGAGTCTTGAACAGTACATTGTTTTATTTAACTTGACTATATGTTGACAACTCTCAATTTCACCCATCTCTTTTCAATTATTAAATTGTTTGCTTATGGTCTAGAGCAATGATTCTCAACCTGTAGCAAACCTCTGTCTCCAAAAACATTTACATTATAATCCATAACAGTAGCAAAATTACAGTTATGAGGTAGCAACAAAAATAATTTTATGGTTGGGGGTCACCACAATATGAGGTCACATTGAAGATTGAAAACCACTGGTCTAGGGGAACATTCCCTTCTTTACAATTTAATTTGTTGGTTCATTTTCAGGTAAATTAAGGATGAATGTATTATGTAAAAAGCATATTTTTTGAGCAGGGATGTAGCTTAGTGTCTGAGTGCAAGGGCCAGGGTTTGGTTTTGATCTTGCACCACAAAAATGTGTGTGTTTTATAATATCCACCAATCACACACACACACACACACACACACACACACACATTTGGTTAAATTTTTATATTTTGCTTTTGAGATATGGAGCTCACGATGGCCTTGAATTGACTATATCTCTGAGACTTACTTTGACTCCTGATCCTTATACTTTGACCTCTAAATGGTAGGATTACAGGCATAGGCTACTGTTGTAGAAACAATATATCAGCTGGGCGGTGGTAGCGCATACCTTTAATCTCAGCACTTCGGAGGCAGAGGCAAGTGGATCTCTGTGAGTTTAAGGCCAACCTGGTCTACAAGAACTAGTTCCAGGACAGGCTCCAAAGCTACACAGAGAAACCCTGCCTCAAAAAACGAAAAAAAGAAGAAGAAACAATATATCTTCCCTGTGAGAAATCACTCTGCATGGACAAATGAATCGAGGAAAGGCTCTTTAATAGCACTTATCCAGGGCTGGAGGGATGACTCAACGGTTAAGAGCACTAACTGTTCTTTCAGAGAACCTGGGTTCAATTCCCAGTACCTACACGGAAGCTCACAAATGTCTGTAATTCGGGTTCCAGGGTACCCAGCACCCATGACAAAACACCAATGCACATAAAATAAAAATAAATAAAATTTAAAAATTAGCGCTTGTCCGGCTCTGGCTACTGCTGAGAGAGAAGTCAGTCTTGAATAGAAGATTTTATTAACTTATGTACACATTAGGCTTATATATTCCACATACTCGTCATCCTTAAATCCCTTTTAGGACCCAGCCCCAGGTTACAACTTTGAACAGTTTAAACACAGAAGAAGACTGCAAAGTCTGGCCACTTGGACAGATGGAAGGTTGACACAGCACTGTCAGACTTAAAAGTTACCAGTGTTGCTTTTTCTAAATAGTTGTTACCCAGGGTCGTCTTGCCCACCTGGCAGAATTAATGCCGCCCCCCCCCCCCCCCCGTTAAGAGCACAGGAGACTCAGTGACATACCAGGCAGACTAGCTGTGACCCTGCACTGCCCCCTTGAACTACCCCTTAGAGCCAAGTTCTTTGATATGGGGATGGGCCTAGTGACTGATTATAAGTCAAGAGTTGTCTCCTTTTGCTGTGGGAATGGAGCCTCATTGGAGGTCGGTCTTGAATAAACATTATCAGGAACATTCTTAGCAACCCCAAACTTCAGTTGTAGTACAGTTTTCTTTCTCACAGTTTCTAACAAGTCTGTTGAGAACATGAATGAATCTCCTAGTCATACTGGAGGCAACAGTCCTTTAGCTGAATTCTTTGTTGTGTAACTTAATATTTCCTATACAAGTTTATTATTATTGTTTTTTGACTTTTCAGAACAGTGTTTCTCTGTGTAGCCCAGGCTGTCTTAGAACTCACTCTGTAGATCAGACCAGCCTCAAACTCAAAGATCTGCCTGGCTCTGCCTCTTGAGTGCTGGGATTAAAGGTGTGTGCCACCATGCCTGTTTAGTAAATATTTTATGGTCAATTTTACAACTTTTTCATGTATACCCAGGACATGTGGAGGAGGGAGGGAGGGAGGGAGAGAGAGAGAGAGAGAGAGAGAGAGAGAGAGAGAGAGAGAGAGAGAAAGAATGAATATGAGAATGAATGAATCTTAATAATGGGTGTAGAACACACAGGATTTCAGTATATTCCTGGCTCCTAACTTGTAAAACCTCTTCTCAGTTCCTTCCACTGAGTCCTGTTCTTACCCCCCTACCCCCCAATTGACTAATGGAATTATTTTGGCATGGTGGTGTTAAAGGTAGACTAGTGTGGTAGTTTGACCTTTTTGGCCTCCATAAGTTTATAGTGAATGATGCTATTAGGAGGAGTGGCCTTGTTAGAGGAAATGTGCTTCTGTGGATGCAGGCTTTAAAGGTCTCATGTATGCTAAAGTCATGCATAGTGTCTTGGACCACTTCCTGTTGCCTGTGAGTCAAGATGTAAGAACTCTCAGCTCCTTCTCTAGCACCATGTCTTCCTTTATGCTGCCTTGTCCCACCATGATGATAATGTACTAAGCCTTTGAACTGTAAGACATCCAGTTAAATGTTTTCCTTTATAAGAGTTGCTGTGGTCATGGTGTCTTTTCACAACAATGGAAATCCTAACTAAGACAACTAGTTCAAAACAGACTATCTCAATGTGAAGTTGAAAGAGCTTCTATACTTAGGCCTGGAAGTTAAACTTCTGTTGGCTCTGCTCTCTGTGATTATTTCAAGTCTATTTTAATCTGTGTCTTGCTCGATTATGAATGAAGTTGTTTTCATTCAGCCTGTTAAATAAACATGGCCATTAGGACACCACTAAATAGCTCCAGCTTCTTGTTTAAACCAAGTTGTAAACTTAGCGCGGTAATAGGTGCTTAAACTGTTACAAATGCTGTGCTACAGCTAGCACATAGCCTTTTTGTTAGCCAAATCCTATTTTTTCAACTACAGTAAAGGAGGTAAAACCTAGATGAGAATCTTCACTGTTGCTTTTCTGTAATTTTAATTTAGTAAAACTGATAAATTGTGAATTCTCTTGCATTTTGTTATATCTTAAAATTTTGAATCTTGTGCAGAGCAGTGTTTGCATTCCTCTGGTGTTTACCCTAATGGTGGCAGCTCATTTTATTTTATTTATTTATTCATTTTGTTTTTTTGAGACATGGTTTCTCTGTAGCTTTGGAGCCTGTCCTGGAACAGGCTCTTGTAGACCGGGCTGATCTTGAACTCAGAAAGATTCGCCTGCCTCCTGAGTGCTGGGATTAAAGGCATGCGCCACCATGGCCCGGCTAAACGTTGGCAACTTGTAGTCTCCTTTATTTTGCTCCGATGTGTGTAAGAGCTTAAACATTTGAGCTCTACTCTCCCTAGTTACCCGTAGCTCTTGGTCATTTGCAATCTCTTTTTCTCTGGAAAACGTGATTTCTGCTTTTATACCATCAATGTTTTTCATTGTCTCTTCTTCATTGAATCCAACTTCTCTGTCTGCTGGTCTTCCCCCTCCCCATCCCCAGTTCCTCAGCTGGAATTCCCCTCCGGGATGGGCAAATTCCTAGTGTCTTTATTCACAAGTGTCTTTGTACCTTTTTTCTTAGCAGATATTTCCACGGAATATATGATTCTTAAATGATGATAATTTTCTCTCAGTACAGGGACTTATCCTTTGCCTTCTGACTTCTTTTGCATTTGGTAAAAACTCAGGTGACAGCTTGGTGTTGGTGGTTCATGCCTTTAACTGCAACACTTGAGAGGCAGAGGCAGGCAGATCTCTATGAGTTCGAGGCCAGCCTGGTCTAGAGAGTGAGTTCCAGGACAGCTAAAGCTACACACAAAAAAAAACCTTGTCTTTAAAAATAAACAAGAACTAAAACCAAAACAAATAAACAAAAAAAATCCCAAAACAAGAAAAAATTTGAATCTCCTATTTTAGCTTTAATCTAACTGTCCCAGTTTGACATTTATGCTTCTGCTTAAATGTCTTTAGCCTTTATTTTCAGTCTTTTAAATAATCCCTAATTTCCTTCCTCTTTTCTACACGTGTAGAAGCTAGAGGTTGGTGTTGGGGGATCTTCCTCAGTTATTCCACTTTATTGTTTGAGACAGATGTTTGACTGATGGGCTGGCTAGTAAGATTCAGTGATCCTCCTGTCTCTGCGTTCTGGTTCTGGGATTATAGGTGTGTGTCACTTTGCTCAGCTTTTGCATAGGTTCTGGGAAAAAAGGCAGGTCTTGCAAGCATTGTACTGAACCATCTCCTCAACTCTCCATTTTCATTTTTTTTAAAGTATTTGTTTATTTATTATGCATACAATATTCTGTCTGCATGCCGGAAGACCTGTATGCCAGAAGAGGGCACCAGACCTCATTACAGATGGTTGTGAGCCACCATGTGGTTGCTGGGAATTGAACTCAGGACCTTTGGAAGAACAGGCAATGCTCTTAACCACTAAGCCATCTCTCCAGCCCCCTCCATTTTCATTTTAATATCAGTGATAGGATATCTTATTTTTAATATGACAGAAGAGAGAAGGATTTTGAAACTTGTTGCTTGGCTTTTAAAATAATAATACCAGGAATATTTTTTTCCAAGTGAAGATAATTGAAACATTAACTGAACTGGTGGTCTGGAAACAGCTTTTTTTTTTTTTTGGTTTTTCAAGACAGGGTTTCTCTGTAGCTTTGGAGCCTATCCTGGAACTAGCTCTGTAGACCAGGCTGGTCTCGAACTCACAGAGATCCGCCTGCCTCTGCCTCCCAAGTGCTGGGATTAAA
>NC_022014.1:19693708-19699268 GCF_000317375.1 Microtus ochrogaster | reverse complement strand
TCTGTAGACCAGGCTGGTCTCGAACTCACAGAGATCCGCCTGCCTCTGCCTCCCAAGTGCTGGGATTAAAGGCGTGCACCACCACCGCCTGGCTGGAAACAGCTTATCTGAAAGTCCCTTCATCCATTTAGGCTGCTGTAGTAAAGTCAGGATGGTAGGAAGTGTCTAACAGCTAACGTTATCCATCATACACTGGTAGTTGAGAAGTGCAACAGGTTTGGTGTCTGTCAAAGGGCCTGTGCCTCATAAATGTACCTTCTTGTCGTTTGTCCATAGGACCCCCATTTTTATTTTTGCAGTGGTGAAGATTAAACCCAGAGCCTTCACTAGTGCTGGCAAGTCCTCTACCATTGAGATACATCCCTAGCTATTGTTTTTTGTTTTGTTTTGTTTTTGAGGTGATGTTCCTTAGACTTGCTTCTTGAACTTGCTGTGTAGCTTATACTGGCCCTTAACTCATAGTCCTCTTCATTTTTCCTACCCAAGATTAGAGGCGTGAGCCATCATGTTTACTTCTCTTGGGCTTCTTCAAGACATAATCATTCTTTGAAGGCTCCATGACCTAATTATCACTCCACCTTTAAAACTATTGCAGTGAGGGCTAGGTTTCACCATATGAATAAAGGGTGATGTGAAACAAGCTTTCAGACCATAGTGTTTTTTTTTCATTGTCCTTTAGAAGTCATGTTTATCTCATATGTGGGGAGAGTACCTTTGTGCTCTTCCAGTAGCACCAGGAGTCTGAACTTGTTCTGAAGTCTGCAGTGTCATTTCTTTATTATCTTAGTGAGACATAGGTGAGATTCAAGACACTGTTCATCTGGAGGCAAGTTGTCCAGCTATGAAGTTGTGAAAATTGGTTCTCTGCTTCTGAGATACAAGGATAGGACAGGCAGAGAGGATAGATCTGTTCTCAAAAGGTGAGAAATAGGAAAGAAGAAAGGGTTTGTGGATCTTGCATGAGTAAGTCCAAAACCCAACAATGTAAACAGTGTGTCTTATGGCTCAAGAATAACTAGGTTTTACTCTGCATCTTGCCTTTTATGTACCTTGGGATGGAGTTTGGACTTTCAAAGCTCTTGGAAGCCTTGGTGCTAATGGCTTGCTGGGTGGGTGCAATCTGTGTGGCATGGGTTGGAATGCTAGCCTGTGACTCTTCCAGGCTAGAACTATAAGTTTGCTACTCAAACCCTTCTTTTGATATGATTTTTTTCAAGCTTTGGCATTTTAAGCCTGTGACAGGAGGAACAGCACCTACAATTTCCTGAAACACCTTTGTGGTCATTTTGTTATTTCGATGCTTCACATCTGGCTTAACATCAATCTGTTAAAGCATGTTGTCATAGAGAACTCTTGGATTGCTTTCCCAGACACTTGTTTTCATTTCTTACAACATGGTCAGGATGGGTACCATCCAAATGTAATATTGCTTCCCTTTTGATTATTAATTTAAGCTCTAAGGCATTTCTTTCTTTAGATTTACTGTATGCAGTCAAGAGAAACCATATGGCTCTTTTTGCTTTTGTTTAGATATTTCATCAGCCAAATAGCTAATTTTATCACTCGTAAGTTCTACTTTCTGTAAAATACCAGGATATGAACACAATTCAGACTGGGTCTTTATCTCTTCTTATTTTTCAGTATTGGAGATGGAATCCAGGGCTTTGAGCATGCTAGGCAATTCTCTACTATTATGCTGTATTCAGCTGTCTTTGCCTCTTTATAACAAGGGTCTATGTTCTTCTTGTTGGCAGTGACATATTCCTCATTTCTGAGACCTCATCAGAATGACCTTTACTGTTCATATTTCTGTCAACATTTCATTCAAAAGCATTGTGTAATCTCTGAAAAGACAGAGGCATTCTGTGTAGTCTTTTCTATGCCTTCACCTCTGAATTGTTCTGAATGCTTTGTTTACAGTGGCAAGGCTTTTTCTACATGCTTGTCTGGTTTTCCCAGCTTGTGCCCATTGCCCAGTTCCAAAGCTGCTTCTGTAGTTTTAGGTTTATCTTATAACAACAGCTCTACTCTTTGGTCCTTGTTTCTGTCTTTGTTTGGGCTGTTATAACAGCATATGTAGATTGAGAAAACAATAAAAATCCCAGGTTGTGAAGGTCTGTCTGTATAGGCGGTGCTTTCTTGGTGTATTTCACCAAGTATAATAGTTCTTAAGAAATTTTACCTTCCCTCCCTCCCTTCTTTCCTTTTTTTAAGTTCTATTTATAAGTGTGTGTCTGTGTGTGTATCTGTGTGTGTTTACACAGATGCAGGTGTCTGCAGAGGCCAGAAGTGGAAAACAGATCCCCCGAGGCTGTAGTTAGGCAGTTTCTTAACTGCTGGAGATGGATCTGGGAACTGAACTCAGGTCCTCTAGAAGAGCAAGCACATGTTCTTAAGCACTGAAACATCTCTCTAGCCTGGCTATTACTATTATTATTATTTAAAAATCACTGGTGCAGCCGGGCGGTGGTGGCGCACGCCTTTAATCCCAGCACTCGGGAGGCAGAGGCAGGCGGATCTCTGTGAGTTCTAGGCGAGCCTGGTCTACAAAGGGAGTTCCAGGACAGGCTCCAAAACCACAGAGAAACCCTGTCTCGACAAACCAAAAAAAAAAAAAAAAAAAAAAATCACTGGTGCAGACAAATGGCAGTGATTTCCAGTTTTTTTAGTATAATTTATTTTACTTTTATTTTATGTTTATGTGCATTCGTGTGTAGGAGTCAGATCCCAGGTGTGAAAGACAGTTGTGAGCTGCCATGTGGATGCTAGGAATTGAACCCAGGTTCTGTGCAAGAGCCAGTGCTTTTAACTGCTAACCCATCTCTCTAGCCCTTTTTATTATTTTTAATTATAGGTATTTTAATTTTTAGTTATGATTTCTTCTTTTACCCAGGGTGTTTTATTGTCTTTGGGATATTTTTCTAGTTATCCTTTGGTTACTTTATTTATTTTTGATTTTTCAAGACAAGGTTTCTCTATGTAGCACTGACTGTCCTGGAAAACTTTCTGTAGACCACTCTGGCCTCAAACTCAGTGATCTGCCTGTCTCTGCCTCCTCAGTGCTAGGATTAGAGGTGTGCATACCACTGTTTGGCTTTATTTATTAGCTTATACTTGAATACACAAGATCAAACCAGGCAAAAAGTCAACATAGATAGATGAGGAACTTGAGAGCCCTCATCCCTATCCATTGAGTTATTTATTGGCAGTGGATAGCTATTTAGGAGGAGAAATTCTTTCTTTGAAGATTTGGCCAGTGTTGTTTGCCCACACTCCAGTAGCTTCATTTTTTTTTTCCCTATCCACAATGGTTGGAATCCAGTAGCTTCATAACCATCCACATGTGATCTGCATTGATTAGACTTAGTGGATTATTTAAAAGAAAAAAAAAATTCATGAAGTTTGGAGGTAGACATGTATGGCGGTCCTAGGATGTTGGAGGGGAGAAATGGGGGCTGTATATGATCATATTTCATTGTGTATACATGTGAAATTCTCAATAAAAATTAAATTAAAATATTTATATTTTAATTGTATTTTCAGTGAATATGGTTTGTATGTTGTTAGTATTTTCAAATTTGAACTTTTTATAATTGAACATCTTGTTAGTTACTATTGCTGTTGTAAAATTTTCCAAAATATAGTGCATATTAGAAAACACTCTATCCCTGAGCTATAGTCCTGATCCTTTTTACTTTTAAAATTTATTTATTTATTTGGATATTTACAAAAAGATTTATGACCTGACAGTGGTGGCGCACGCCTTTAATCCCAGCACTGGGGGAGGGGGGGCAGAGGCAGGCAGATCTCTGTGAGTTCAAGGCCAGTGTGGCCTACAAGAGCTAATTCCATGACAGGCTCCAAAGCCACAGAGAAACCCTATCTAGAAAAACAAACAAACAAACAAACAAAAAAAAAGAATTTCACAAGGCTGTAGATATTAGAAGAAAGGAATAATTATGGGCCATCTTGGAGTCTAGCTAGTCATGAAATTCATTTCATAAAGATTTTATATGTTCTTGAAAATAATGTGTAGCCCCTAGTTCTTGAGTATGAGTTTTATGTGTTGTTTTGGTCAAGTTTAATAATTAAGCAGTTTAGCATTTTTCAATTCTGATCCCCCCCCACTACATTGTGTAACTGAAAGAGATATATGTTAGGCAATCTTGCACTGATTTTGATTTTTTTCTTTTTTTTTTTTTTATTATGTTCTTTTTGTGAGTGGTATACTCACACTTGCCTGTGTGTATGCATGTGCATACACAGAAGCCAAAGGAAGGTGTCAGATGTCCTGCTCTGTCACTCTGCCTTATTCCTCTGACACAGGGTTTTTCACTGAACTTAGAGGTAGGCTGGTGTCCAGCAAGCCCTAGGGATCCTCTGTCTACCCCTAACAGCAGTGAGGTTAGAGGTGCATACATAATAAGGTCCAGCTTTATACTTGGGTAGCAGAGCAGCACTCAGGCTCCCATGCTTGTCCAGGAGGCACTCCTATGTTCTGAGTCAGTTCTCAAGTCCAGACTAGTGGATGTGTCAGTTCTGCTGTATACGTGTTATTAGATGATAGAAGTTAGAATAGCATGCTGTGAAATCATCCTTTGTTTCTGTTGTTTTTTGCTTCCATCACCTCCCTCCCTCCTTCTTTCCTAATTCTTTACCCACATTGGACAAACAATCTACCACCAAGATACATGCATGCCATTTCTTGTTCTTTTTTTTTTTTTTTTTGTATTTGGTGGACCTTTCCCATTCACTGACCATGAATCTTTGTGTTTTAAGTTTTTCTTACAAATAGTACTTGAAAAACTAGTTTGACTTTTTCTTCCAACTAGAGTGTCTATTTTATTTATTAACCATGATTACTGGGATATTTGAACTTGTATCTGCTACTTATAAGTCTTTTTTTCTCACTCCCCTCTTTGAATATGACTTTTCTTTTAGGCTCTTTTTTTCTACTTGAAGCATGTTCTTTAGAACTATTTTAAATAAGAGTCTATTGCTGTAATTGCTCTTTTTCTTTCCTTAAAATATCTTAATTTCCTCCTTATTCCTGAGTCATAATTCCACCATTATGTAGAAATCTAGGCAGTTATTTTTCTCTTCAATATGTTAAAGATACCATTTCCTTATTTTTTACTGTTGAGAATTCAGTTGTCATTATAATTGCCATAGATGGTATTTTCTCTCTGGCTGTTTTTAAGTCTTATCTTTTTCTTTTTCACCTCGTAACCATTTATCTGTGAGCAGTGTATGTGCATACACACAGGTATACAGGTCAGATGACGGCTTTCATCAATCCCGTGTGGGTTCTAAGGCTCAAACTCAGGTCAGCAGGCTCAGGGACATGTACTGTTGCTCAGTCATTTTGTTGGCTCATCATTGTTCATTGGCCCATGTTTGTTCTTTGTTGCTATGTAGTTTCATGAAAATGTTTTAGAGGGATGCGTGTGTGCATGTATGTACGTGTGTGTGTGTGTCTGCACGCGTGTGTGAGTGTGTGTGAGTGATTTTAAAATTTCTTGCTTTGGTGATTAAAAGCATGTGCTGCCATGCCCAGCCC
>NC_022014.1:19690651-19693608 GCF_000317375.1 Microtus ochrogaster | reverse complement strand
CTCTGTAGACCAGGCTGGTCTCGAACTCACAGAGATCCGCCTGCCTCTGCCTCCCGAGTGCTGGGATTAAAGGTGCACCACCATCGCCCGGCTCATTCTCTTTATTTTTGAAATACCATCTTTAAAATTTTTAAAGCTCTTATTTTTGCGACAAGGTTTTACTATGTAGGTCAAGGCTGTCCTCACATTTTGTATCTCTTTGCCTCATTATTCTGAATGCCTGGCATTACAGGTGGGTGCCATCATATCCTTTATGAATATCTTCTGGATGTTAGTAAGTAACAACCTGGATGTTTTCTTAATCATACAGAATTGATTTGTGTTTGTTCAACTTCTCTGTCTTATATTAACAGACTTTGCTTTTGTTTGATGGTTCCAGGCTGCGTGTGTGTGTGTGTGTGTGTGTGTGTGTGTGTGTGTTTATTTATTTATTTGAGACAGAATTTCATTATGTATCCCCGGCTGGCCTAGAATTTACATATGCTGATCTCTGCCTCTGAATTCTGGGATTAAAGGCATGTGCTACCATGCCCAGCTATCTTCCCTCCCCCCCCCCAGCTTTATTATTTTTTTAAGTTATGTGTATAGTGGATCTTTATGTGGGTTTGTGCCCTTGAGTGTGGGTACCCATAGAGGCCAGAGGTATTGATTCCTCCTAAGAGTGTAATTACTGGCTCCAGGTATGGGTGCTGAGCTAAACCAGTAAGTGCTGTAAGACACTGAGACATCTTTTCAGCCTCCTAACTTTATTTTTAATTTTTGTGGTGCTCAGGACTGAATGCAGGGCCTGGCACGTAATAGGCAAGCCCTTCACCCTTAGGTATACCCTCCTCCCCCTTCTCACTTTAGTATCTTCATAGGTCTTAGATATTCTCACCCTTTCCCTCTTACCAAAGATAGTTATGTTGGGTATTGAATTCATTAATTAGCTTGATTATTATCATATTTACTCTTCTATCGCTGTGATAGAACACAGTGACCAAAGCAGTTTATAAAAGCAACTGTTGAGTTTGACTTATAGTTTCCGAGGGCTGGAGTCCATGATGTCAAGAGTGAAGCAACAGCTGAGAAATCACATCTTGATCTATAACCCTGGGACACAGGGGGAGTACTGGACATCTCAGGGGTCTTTTGAAACTTGAAGGCCTCTCCCAGTGACTCACCTCCTCCAACAAGGCCATGCCTCATCCTTTCTAAACAGTTCTACCAACTGGGAACCAAGTATTTAAATTCAAACTGCTGCTACATTGTGGTTATGATTTTGCAGGATATTGAAATCATGTTATGTAAGTCATATACATAAATTTTTATTTGCTAATTATGCCTTAGTAAAATGGGAAAACAAATGTAAAAGTCTACTCTTAAGTGAGGGCTTGTTGGGAGCTCCTGTGCATGTGCCCATAGGGAGGTTGGTCGGCAACTTTGTAGTTGTTGACTTTCCAGATGTAAGTCTATCTGTGAAGATCCACTCTGGCTAGGATACTATGCCTTACTGGTTGCCTGGGAAGTAATGCTTAATTAAAGGATTAAGCCAAGAGACTGGTAGTTTATATTGTGGAGATTTTCACCTATTAAGGAAGTAATAGGATTATGGTAGAAAGGTTACTTTATAGTTCAGGTTTTAAAATACAGGCAAAGGAAATGGTTGTTCATCTTTCCCTCTGAATTCACTGAGCTGTTTGTACCTTAGTCTGCAAACTCTCAGGGACTGCCTGCTGCTCTTGGACCACAGTTTGAGGAACACTGCCCTGGGTAATAAAAAGGTAGCTGTTAAAGGCAGTAAGAAAGTTAGTGTGATATAAATGGTTTATTCTTTTATTCAACAAATATTAATTAATTGCCTTAAGAAACCTTCTTAATCAAAGGATAAAACAGCTTCTGAGAAAGATAACTCTCTTGTTCCCATGGAAGTTAAAATACATGAGTGATATTCATTAAGCAATTCATCACCGAGCTAATTGTATTTGTTAGAAGAATCATATAGACATGCTGGGGATGCAGCTTAGTTGATAGAGTACTCGTGTAATGTGCATGAAGTTGCAGGCTCACTGTAGTATTGTATAAAATCTGACATGGTCACATATGCCAGTAACTCTAGTGATTTGGAGGAGAAAGTAGGAAGATCAGAAGTTCAGGGTCATCCTTGGCTGAAATGGTGAGTTTGAGTCTGAGGTACATGAAAAAAATTTTTGAGTAAAATAAATTTTAAAAGGCAAGATCATTGTATTTGAGAGTTTAAAAATTTTTCTTTTATGGGTTTCTTTTCAATGAGCACTTACTACTTTCCAAATTGGGGAAAAGTGAATGAAACCTTAAAAATATTTTATGCTATATTATAAATATCTTTGAATATAATAGAATATATAGATATCTTTGGATAATTGAAAATAAAGGGCTTAGGCTGCATGAAGAAAAATAATTCCCTTAGAATCATGATCTCTGTTTAGAACAAATTATGATCTACTTAAGATGTAAGATTTTAACAAATAGGAATTTATTTAAAAGAAAGCCTAATATTAAGTAAAGTACTGTGAACAATGGATAGTTTGTTTCTAGTTTCACTCAGAAATTCTCGAAAGGTCACCACCAGCTAAAATGTTTGCTTCTGTGTACATTCTAATGAGTTTCTAAAAGGCCTCTCACACTATAATGGGAAGTAGGAGTGACATTACATTTCACTTAGTATACATACAGGAAAAAAAAACAAAGAAAATAATCCTACAAGGAGGAAAAGCACTCCAACATGTCCTCTTTACATATCAGGAAACAAATATGTTTAAAAAAATGTATTCTGATACTTGGGAGCTGGATTGGCTCAGTGGTTAAGAGCACTGGTTGCTTTTCCAGAGGTCCTGAGTTCAATTTCCAGCAACTATCTGTAATAAGATCTGGCGCCCTCTTCTGGCATGTGGGAACACATGGAGGCAGAATGTTGTATAATAATAAATAAATAAAAT
>NC_022014.1:19646876-19690551 GCF_000317375.1 Microtus ochrogaster | reverse complement strand
CTAGTTCCAGGACAGGAACCAAAAAGCTACGGAGAAACCCTGTCTCGAAAAAATCCAAAAAAAAAAAATATATATTCTGGGGGTGGAGAGATGGCTCAGAGGTTAAGAGCACTGGCTGCTCTTCCAGAGGTCCTGAGTTCAATTCCCAGCAACCACATGGTGCTTCACAGCCATCTATAATGAGATCTGGTGCCCTCTTCAGGTGTGCAAACATACATGTAGGCAGAACACTGTATACATAACAAATAAATCTAAAAGAAAGTTGTTGTTTTTAAAAAAAAAGTGTATTCTGAGCTGGACAGTGGGCTAACTGGTTGAGAGCACTGGCTGCTGTTCTGGAGGATCTAGTTTGGTTCTCAGCATCCACATGGCAGCTTATGACCATCTTTAAACTTCAGTCTCAGGGGATCTGACTTCCTTTTCTGGCCTCCAAGGACACTGCACAGAATACACATTATTATTATTAATATTGCTAATACATTAAAAAGTTAAAGTATATCCTCAAATATTGTAGTTGGTTTTATTAAACAGAGGATTCTGCCTCTTTGGTTACATATTACATACATAATAATGCTTTAGATAGTGTTTAATGGCCTTAAAATTATAAAGTTTTATTTTACTTTAATGTTATTTTAAGTATACAATTGACAAAGTTATTATTCCTCTAACAAAGTTGAATGAAAAAGGTAAGCCAATTGCAAATTGCTAAACCGGGAATAATTGGTACAGGCTATAGCAAAGCTAATAGTATGTGAATCACTAAAATTGGGCAGAGTGGAGTAACAACATGAAATTTAATATTGAGCTCATAAAACAGGCATTACATAATCACCATTTTTAAAACTGTAGGTATTAAAAAGATATCTATAGGCAAAGATATTAGCATGGAGCCAAACTGATTTTGCCAAGAAATTAATTCTAGCTTTACTTTCCCCTGAATGGCTTGAGCTTTAGTTTATTCATTTTCATAGTATTATGAATTTCCAGCTACCCAAGTGTTTTATACACAGAAGCCTTGATTCTTCCCTTCCCCTCCTCTCCTTCCCTCCTCCCCTTCTTTCCCCTCCCTTCTCTTCTTCCCTCTTTTTTTTCTTGAGACAGTGTTTTTCTGTGTAGCCCTGGCTGTCTTGGAACTCAACTTTGTAAACCAAGATAGTCTTGAGCTCATAGAGATCCACCTGCCTCTGCCTCCCGTGTGCTGGGATTAGCCATGTTCAGCAAGAAGCCTTGATTCTTGAAGAACCTATTTGCACTTGTACCTTATTTACCCAATCACTATTGAAGCTCCAAAAGCCAATTCCCAAATGTCGTTTCTAGATTCTCCAGATATCTACCTGACCAGAACCTGTTTCTTACCAACCTAAACTACAATCATGTTGTTTCCACAGAAAATTCTGGTTCCTTTGCTTCCTTTTCTCCCTCTGTATGCTCGTTTAGTACAAACCTGTGAGGTACAGCAGAACAAGTAGACATCTTTGTACATATTTGGGGAAGAGTCTGATGAGGATGAAAAAGGTATTCCTGCAGAAAGAGAGTACCTACACTGGGCAGCTCAACAGAGTCAGGCAATGGACAAGGAGAGACTACTCTCCAGAGGGAGGCCAGGAACAGTCAGAAATTAGTTCAACCAGGGAGGAAGGGGGAGGTAGGCCACAGGATAACAAAGCCCCACTGGAATAAGGATGGAGTTTATAAGAAAGATGTCCCTAAATGGGTATCAGTACCTGAGTGGGCCCAGAAGGAGTGGTGGGCTGTGTGAATCTTCTGTATGGGAGGAGGGGGAGTGTATTAGCAGAGAGTTGGAGCAGGTTAGGGAGGATGTGCACATGGAGAAGCAATGTAGGGCAGGACAGGGTGCCCAACCATGGACATGGTAAGGAGGAAAATAAGAAAGGTGTAGGGGGCCGGTAAGATGACTGAGCAGCAAAGGTACTTGTTTGTCACCAAAGTTGATAACCTGAGTTGGATTCCCACAACCCACGCAGTGAAATTCATTTAAAAAAACTGAGAGAAATAAGATGGTTTCATTCTTTCGTAGTTCTCTTGGCTGTCCTCCTTTTTCTTACTTACCTTTATCTAATTCTATTTTATTCACCTACTTTTCCCTATGGTCAATCTGGAATTTAATTTCAGCACATTTTCTTCTCACTGTAGGTTGCTTCTTGGAATAACTTATTCTTCATTTGGATGGTTTAGGACTTTATTGTCAAGTGGAATTTGATAGCTGCATCATATATAGCTACTTAAAGTTAAATTCAAGTAAAAATCAAACATTTGATTCTTCCTCTGTACTAGCTATGTTACAGATGTTTACAATAGCCACATATAGCTGGCTCATGGCCAAGGTACTGGCCATTGCTGATACAGAATATCATTGCAGAAAATTCTGTTGGCTGTATTTTATAACATGCCACAGTTCTTCATATTTGACCATAAGCCTGTTGTACATGTCTATATGTAGCTGTATACATCCCCGTTTTGTTTCTAAATTGGACTGCTGTGTATTCATTGAGAATGTACTGCCTTTTGGGGAAATCTGTTTTTTTTTTTTTTTTTACATTCATCAGGCTTTCTACTTCCTCTATGTATTTACTTATACAACCCTGGTGTTGTGGTAAGTGTGTATTACTTGTCTATGCACACATGCACAGCCTTATTTGGGAGAACCTTGTTCTCTCTCTGTAGATCTTTGTGAGCTTCAGCTTTGCTCTTCTGTATCCTCTGTTGATTGTGTGGAGGAGTTTAGGTAACTCACAGTTGTATTGCTGCCATTTTCATCTTCTAAAATTCTCTTTTCTGAGCTTTCATGTCTTTCCTCCACAATCTTTATGGTTAACTTTATGTAATCTGATAGCTTCTGTACACTGCCTTCTGTACATACTGACCCCAACCCCTCTGAATTTGGTATTTCTTTGCTGAGTAATCCTGTCTTACTAACTTAGCAAATGTTTAGGCATATCACTTGGTCCTCTCATCTTTACTTGGGCCACTTTCAAGTGGAGATCATCTAAGGATCTAAGGTGTGGTTTTCACAGGGGAGCCTCCTTGGTTCTCTTTTAGCATTAGCAGGGTCTAACACAAACAGTGAATTGAGGTCTGATGCTCATGTACAGAATTACCCTTATGAGTTGAGTAGCAATGCTTTTCTATGTGGTGTAACTGAGTTCTTCTACAGGTCAGCCCTTCAAAGAATCTGTTTTCCTGTGAGATGAATTTCTTGGTTGCTTTGCTAGTGCCCCTGTGGTATGGTTGGCAATCTTTTATTTATTTTTTAATAATTTTAATTTTTGGGCTTTTAAATTCTATTTATGTTTATGTATGTATGTATGTATTTATGTATTTATTTATGGGTTTTCAAGACCGGGTTTTTCTGTAGCTTTGGAACCTGTCCTGAAACTAGCTCTTGTAGACCAGGCTGGCCTTAAACTCACAGAGATCCTCCTGCCTCTGCCTCCCGAGTGCTGGGATTAAAGGTTGCACCACCAGAACCTGGCATCAGGAAGAGGGGGTGGTTTTTACAAATATTTTTAATTTTTTACTTATTTTTTTATTTTATGCTGCTTTGGTGTTTTGCATGCATGCATGTCTGTATGACGACATTGGATCCCCTGGAACTGGAGTTACAGATGATTGTAAACTTCTATGTGGGTGCTGGGACTTGAACCCAGTTCTTATGGAGTCAGTCTTTACTCTGTTCCTGGTTTATAGTTTGTTATATCTGAACAATTGTCTTCTGTTCTCCATTGATTACAAGTTTTCCATTGACTAGAGGTTTACAGCCTAGATTTTCTTCGTCTATTGGTTTTTTTTTTGTTTTATACTTATTTATTTATTTATGTTGTTGTTGTTGTTGAGATAGAGTTTCTCTGCACAGCTCTTGCTGTCCTGGAACTCACTCTGTAGACTGTGTTGGCTTTGAACTCAGATGTCCACCTGTCACTGTCTACTTAGTCTTCGAATTAAAGGGTACCACCATTGTCTGCTGGTCTGTAGCTCTTTACATGCTTGAGCTCAGTGTGTATAGGAAAGGGTTATATGTATTTGTTGCAGACATTCTTATTGGTAATTTGGAATAACTCTGGTTCTGTGGGTTCTTCTTGGAAAGCACTGGGTAGAAGATTTTATCTTGTAGATAGAGGTTTATGACTTCCAGAAAGAAAACCAAAAATTGAAGTTGATAGAGTATTTAGGATTTATTCTGAATTCCATGTTGTATTATAAATTAGAAGTTGGTATATATCTATATCTAGCCATGGTTGATAAAGATTCAAATCTAAGGTGACTTTCACTGAAAAGAATATGTTTAGTAATTTTGAAGAGTAAAGTCTTAATATTTTTCTCTTTTAGCTTCCAATAAAAACAGGACAGCAAAATACACATACCAAAGTCAGCACCGAACATAACAAGGAATGTCTGATCAACATTTCCAAGTACAAGTTTTCTCTGGTCATCAGTGGCCTCACCACCATCTTAAAGAACGTTAACAATATGGTGAGTATCTGATTACTGAACTTCTGCTCTTTGGAGAATTGGCCTATTTTGGTTCTGAATTGGAAGTTTAGAGCAGCATGTTTTAAAAGTATGGGACTATTTTCTTAAGATTTAAGATGTGAGTCATTTCATTTTATGGTGAGCACAAGTGTAACTTAAATTTTGACTTTTTATATTTACCTTTAAGGCATCTCTTATTGCTCTTATTTCTTTCTTTCTTTCTTTTTTTTTTTTTTTGGTTTTTCGAGATAGGGTTTCTCTGTGGTTTTGGAGCCTGTCCTGGAACTAGCTCTGTAGACCAGGCTGGTCTCGAACTCACAGAGATCCGCCTGCCTCTGCCTCCCGAGTGCTGGTATTAAAGGCGTGCGCCACCACCGCCCGGCAATCTTATTTCATTTTTCAGACTTCAGAATTTACATGACTTTTGTATTGTGTGTAAACTGATCATAATAGAGATTCTTTCCCCCTTCTTTTCCTGCCACATCTACACCTCCAGCTGTGTAGTATGGAATCTGTTAATATGCTTTTCATTAGCCTATTCCTTGAATGTATTTGTTAACTGTTCATGTACAAATTATGTGGTGTATAAACTATGATCTTCACTCCTAAATTGTGGGATTAATTTTTATGACCATATTAATGAGTTTTCTCTCCCTTCCTGTAACCTGTAACAAATAATGATAGTCCCCTAAAAATTTATTTCCTAAAAACATAGGAACTTTTATAAAAGGGTACATTTATTTACACAATACATTTAATATTTTGCTGTAGCTCTTTTTGCCTGCTGTGGAGCAAAGTAATAGAATTTTTATGTACAAGTATATGGCTTTATTCCCAGTTATATTGCAGTATTCTTATGTTTGGGATCATCTTTAAAACTGTTGTGATGTTGGCATTCATTTAGAACTTCCTGAAAAGTTTTTTTGACTGTGAGATGGTTCACACACTGGTTGGAGGTAAAAACCAGCCCCCAAAAGTTATCTGTCCTTTGACCTCCTTGTGGACGCCATGGTGAGCCCACACTCACAATAATAACAATAAAATAAAAAAATAGAAATCTTCCTGTCTGTCTGTCTGTCTGTCTGTCTGTCTGTCTGTCTATCTGTCTATCTGTCTATCTGTCTATCTGTCTGTCTGTCTGTCTGTCTGTCTGTCTGTCTATCTGTCTATCTGTCTATCTGTCTATCTGTCTATCTGTCTATCTGTCTATCTGTCTAATCTATCTTGCTTTGAGGCGTCTCTGTGTAATCACCCTGACTGTCCTGGAACTCACTCTGTAGACCAGGCTGGCTTCAAACTCAGAGATCTGCCTGCCTCTGCCTCTCAAGTGCTGGGATTAAAGGTGTGTGACACCACCACCTGGTAAAAGTAGAAAATTGAAAAAAAATTGTACTATGAAAGTAATAGTCTCTTGTTATTAAGTAGATAGACGATGTAGAGTTCAGTTTGAAAGTAGTGAATGCTTAAGATTCACTGTTGTTGATGCAGCATTCAATTTTGATAAGAATTAAGAAATTAGTTGTTTTGTAGTAGAAAGAGATGGACTGGTACAGACCTCTAACTCGTGAACTATTTTTAATCCTCATTGATTCATCACCACCTACTCCCTTCATCCCCTCCCATTTATTTTCCTTCTTCTTTTCATGTTTTCTCTCGGGTAAGTTGGGCAGACCTTGAACTAGTCATTATTTCCATAGTGTTGGGATTACCAGTGTTTTCAAACCATGACTGAACACATCATAGACATTTTATAAACATAAAGCAGCTTGTTTTACTCTTGCATAGCTAATGACAGTCTTTAGTAAATGGCCTCTATTTCTATTCACCCAGGAATTTATTTTTTGAGTATTATGGCACAGTAAGAAGTAGTAGACTTAAATATCATTGAATGTAGAAGACAAAATGGAAGATCAATATTTTTTCTTGATTTTTAGTCTTTTCTTTGTTTTTGAGATGGATTTTCTTGTGTTGCCCTAGCCGTTCTAGAACTAGCTCTGTAGGCCAGTGTGGCCTTGACCTCACAGAGATCCACCTGCCACTGCCTCCCAAGTGCTGGGATTAAAGGTGTGTGCCACCGCCGTCTGACTGATCCTTTAGTCTTTTATATTTCATATGTGCTAATTTGTAATGAAGAGTGTTAATCAAGTTTTCTGAATATATTTTTCTTTTAGAGGATATTTGGAGAAGCTGCTGAAAAAAATTTGTATCTTTCTCAGTTGATTATATTGGATACACTGGAAAAATGTCTTGCAGGGGTAAGTAAATTCATTCTACAGTAAGCAGGTTCTGTGAATTCAATCTTAAGAATTATCTGGAGTATCAAAAGGTCAGTATGGACACTGAGCACACATGAAGAGTCTTTGTCTAAGATAGATATATATAAATTACATTTAATACAGTTGACCTGTTGTTGCAGAATTTAGAAAAAATTATTTTATCAACTTCAGTAAATTACATAGCTATTTAAATTTGCTTAAAATGTTAAGTTTGAGCTGTTTCTGTCGCTAAATTTTTTAAGAAAATATTTTTATGAAGAAATCATTATTTGATTAATTTCTCAGATATTATTAGCCTTGTGGCATTTTGCAGCTGGAAGAATATAATTGAGAAGTCCGAGGGCAATCTCATTTTCTTTCCTTCATGAATATGGGTTCAACTTTATACAGACTTTGAAAGTGGAATCTGTCCTTTTGACGGTAGCTACTACAGAACACTTGTGTAGATTTGAGCATTTGTAATAGGTCTATAGAGGAATCACTGAGGACTGGGTTCTTTCCCAGGTTCCCTCTGAGAGGCTGACTATTTCAACTATAACTTTATTTGAACTTTTTCAACACCTTTTCTGTTGTGTAAAGTGTTCATATTACTCACTAACCTTAATTCTTTACCAAACATGGGTGGATACACACACACACACACACACACACACACACACACACACACACACACGAAGATTTCTGCTTTAAAATTCTCTATGCCATATATGTTAGTTAATATTTTTTATTTATCACAGAATGCAGAATTTTGCTTCTTTTTTTAAAGATTTATTTATTTCTTATATATACTGTATTCTGCACCAGATCTCATTACAGATGGTTGTGAGCCACCATGTGGTTGCTGGGAATTGAACTCAGGACCTTCGGAAGAACAGGCAGTGCTCCTAACCTCTGAGCCATCTCTCCAACCCCTTTTTTGTTTGTTTTTTGAAAGAGGGTTTTTCTGTGTTAACTGCACTGGCTGTCCTGAAACTCTTCCTTTTTTTTTTTCCAAATATTTATTAATTATGTATACAATATTCTGTCTGTGTGCATGCCTGAAAGCCAGAAGAGGGCATCAGACCCCATTACAGATGGTTGTGAGCCACCATGTGGTTGCTGGGAATTGAACTCAGGACCTTTGGAAGAGCGGGCAGTGCTCTTAACCTCTGAGCCATCTCTCCAGCCCCTGAAACTCTTCCTATAAGACCAGGCTGGCCTCCAGTTCACAGAGATCCACTTGCCTTTTCTTGCCAGTGCTGGGATTAAAGGCGTGCGCCACCACCAACTGGCCAGAATTTTGCTTTTATTCAATATAACTTCTCCCATTTTTATTTGTTAAAGTTCTCTACAGTAAATTTAGTTGGAAGAGATTTAAAACAAAAATTTTAAGATACTTCATGTGGATGAGTGTTTTGCCTGCTTGTGTATATATGCACCATGTGTGTTTATATTTATATTTTTAAAAGTTCATTTTTTATTTTTATATGCATATGTATGTGTTTGCATGTGAATTTATGCACATGCGTGTAGGTGCACTCAGAGATCAAAGATTTTGAATCTCCATGGAGCTGGAATTATAGGTGGTTGTGACTCATCTAGCGTGGGTGTTGGGAACTGAACTCAGGTCCTTTGCAAGGACAGTACGTGCTCCCAACCACTGAGCCAAATTTCCAGCTCCTGTAGCATTTATTTACTTGTTCGTTTGTGTTGGGGGGGCATGCGTGCATGTCATGGTGTGCCTGTGGAGGTCAGAGGACAACTTTTGGGTAGTTGGTTCTCTCCTGCTTTTACGTGGGTTTTGGGGATTGAACTTGAGTCACCAGGCTTTTACAACAAGCACTCTGCTTATGGAGCTATTTTGCCATTTCAGCATATTTCAAACCCTAAAATTTTTTAGATTTGTTTTATGCGTTTCATCTGCATGTATGTATTTATGTACGCAGTATGTATGTATGTATGTATGTATGTATGTATGTATGTATGTATGTATGTATGTATTCTGTGTGTGTGCCTGGTGCCTGAAGAGGTCAAAAGAAGGTATTGGATCCCCTGTGACTATAGTTACAGATGGTTGTGAGCCACCACATGGGTACTGACAACTGAACATGGTTCCTCTGCAAGAATAAGTGCTCTTAACCACTGAGTCATCTCTCTAGCCTCTACTATTTTAAACTCTTACTAATCTCTGGCCATATTTCAAAATTGTTAGGCAGTATTTACAAGTTTTGCACTGAAAATCATAGGAACTATTTTAGCTTGGTGTCCTCTGTTAACTTGTAAAGTGGAGTGGAAGAACAAAATCATATAGAGGGACAGAATTTGGAGGCTGGACATTTTTAACTTGGCAGAGGTTTAGTACTTTGTAATTTCTGGTATATCAGGCACACCCATGATTGAGTTTGGTAGGATGGCGTATTGCCTCTTTAAGTTTACACAACTTTTGCTTCATTAACATTTTTAATTGAGAGGTAATGTGTCTTGGAGAGTGATTGCTGCTGACACTCTTTAGAGGCAGTAGAATGTGATGGTGGTGTGTTTCCATGGTCTACCTTGTAGAATGTGATTAAAATACATATTACCTTCCTTGACTTGGTCTGCTCTTGAAATTAGTTTTAGTTTCTTTTTTTCTTTTCTTGCTTGTGGAGTTAAGAGATTGTACTCAGGCCCTTGTGCATGTACCAGTGAGCCACATCCCTAGAACTGTGTCAGGTTAGTTAGCTATGCCACCTAGGAAATAATCAAGTAATCTGTAAGAAAATTGGCCCAGTTTTAAAAGTTAATTGCATGGAATACAAAATTGACATATGTGGTGTGTATGGGGAAAATTACTCTAGAATAAAGAAGCTGAAAGAGCAGAATAATCATGTTGAATCACTTTTGGGTCCTCACTGAATTAAAAGGTATGAAAGACATTTTCAGTGTCATAGATTATAGCTTAGGTATTAGATGATACCTGGAGTGGTATTTTTTTGTGTATAATTAGTGAAATTACCTGGCGCGAGTGAGAAGAAAACAAAGAACATGCAACAAACCCACTTAGGAGTTTATTGGGGGTTGGGTGTACAGGCCTGGTTGGTGGGGGGGGAGAGAAAGGGAGGGAGGGAGTGAGGAAGGGGGAGGAAGGGAGGTAGAAGGGAGATGGCACCTCCAGCTTTTAAGGGCTGTCTGGCGCATGCGCACAGCAGGGGGTGCGCGTGGTTACGTCATACAAGATAATGGAGCACACGCAGCTGCATCATATGTAGAAGATGCAACCATGCTGCACGTGGATCACACGGGGTCCTGTAAGATTCCTGGGACTCGTAGGCACTTCTGCTTGAGGGCTTGTCTACAAACGTGTGTCAGCCGCGTTGTGTGGCTGAGTCATTACAATTAGTATTGAAGTTACATTAGGGAATACCTTCATTAAAATAAGCTGACATACACAAGGGCTGAGATATTATAATGTTTATAACTTACTTTGAAGTGATTTAACTTAGTATTATTTGTAGTACATAGTACATGTTTTGGTAAGATTGTCCAAAGGCCAGTGTGTTCCCCAACTAGGAGTTTCTCTGGATGTTAATGACAAATGATACAGTGTACTTACTAGTGAATAAGAATGCAGTCCATTGAGAACTCACAGGGAACAACAGGTTTCCCAACGGGCAGGGATCAACTGATAAACAGGGAGTGATCAGGTATATGGAGCCGGTGAGGCCAGATGGAGGGTTGGGCTTCAATTGTAATGACAGGGCGAAGGTGTCTTCTTTATTGACCATACATAGGCAAATGTTGCATATTCAAGGAAATGATACAGTTGTTAAATTCAAGTGACGGTGTAGGTGTTCCTTCTATTTCAGCTTCTCTGTACGCTTGAAACCTAGTAACTGGAAATGTTTGCAGGTACAGTTAAAGTTTTAGAATTATGTGATTATTTCCATTTCAGCAACCAAAGGACACAATGAGATTAGATGAGACAATGCTGGTCAAACAGTTACTACCAGAAATCTGCCATTTTCTTCACACCTGTCGTGAAGGAAACCAACATGCAGCTGAACTTCGGAATTCTGCTTCTGGGGTTTTATTTTCTCTCAGCTGCAACAACTTCAATGCAGTCTTTAGTCGCATTTCTACAAGGTTAGTGTATATACATCATGTGGGGCTATTAAGTAAATTAAATTTTAGAATTCTTGTTTGCATAAACATACTTAATAGAATGACTTTTATCTGGGTGTTTGAAGAAATTTTATGTATTCTTGACATTTTAATTATATAATATTTAGAGTTATATTGGAAATACTGATGTGTAGATAGATATGAGTACTGTTACAAACTTGGAGAAGATGCTTTCCATGGTCAGGCCCTTTCTCTTTCTTTCAGCAAGAAGCTGAGAACTGACTTGAGAGCCCTGGTTTGGTGTTTTAAATGTATTTATTTAGATTCGAATCAGGTAGAGTAGCTGAGAAGTGCAGTGAGGGCTCTAATGATCTAATTCTCATAGCTATGCAATCAGAAGATCCCAAGTTACTTTAAAAATAATCGAAACAGTATAGAAGTAAAAGGAAGTAATTGCAAAGTAGAATTCCTGGAAAGTAGACTGTGTTTTAAGTGTGTATGAAGCAGTACCATTTATTGAGTATTCACAGTATACGCTATCTTGCTTTTATTCTCACTATGATGTTGAAAGATAGCTGCAGGCAAACAAGTTAATCCCACTCAAAAGTAAGGTATTGTGCTGGTGTGGTGGCTCACAACTTTAAAATCTCAACATTTGCGAGGCAGAGGCAGGAGGACCTCAGTGAGTTCAAGGCCAGCCTTTACATAGAGAGTTTGAAACCAATCAGGGCTACACAGTGAGACCTTGTCTCAAAAAACAAAACCAAAAATTCCTACATAGAAACAAACAAAAATTTTAAGGAATTGTGTCAAATAATGGAAGACCCCAAATTTCTAAGCCAGATAGGCATCAGGATCTACATTAGTTTCAGAATATCAGATATTTTCAGTATTTCTTTTTTAACTGTGTTTTATGAAATTTTTAAATTCAGTGCTTAAAAAAATGTAAGGGGCAGAAAAGATGGCTTGTGGTATAGAACATGAGTTTGCAGAGAACCTGAGTTTGGTTCCTAGTACCCGCATAGTTGACTGATAACTATACTTACAGATAATTCAACACCCTCTCTGGACACCAGGCACACATGTGGTGCACACACACATATATATATATATATATATATATATATATATATATATATATATATATGGGCACCCATATGCATAAAATCAAACAAACTTTTAAAAATGTACTTTAAATAAAACAAAAAGAAAAAAATGTCTTGGGGTGGGGAATTCACTTGGTGTAGGTAAAGGCGCTTGCCGAGTAAGCCTCTTCAACATGGATTCTCCCCATGGATCCCATGTAGAAATGGGAAAGAACTAACACCACACTGTAGTCTTCTGACCTTCACATGCATACCATGATACACATGCATTTCCCTGTTTTACACACAATATGAATTTAAAAATAAATTGTAGAGCCGGGCGATGGTGGCGCACGCCTTTAATCCCAGCACTCGGGAGGCAGAGGCAGGCGGATCTCTGTGAGTTCGAGACCAGCCTGGTCTACAGAGCCAGTTCCAGGACAGGCTCCAAAGCCACAGAGAAACCCTGTCTCGAAAAACCAAAAAATAAATAAATAAATTGTAGAAAAAAATGAAATAAAAATTACAGTTTAAATCTTTACTCGTAAGTCAAAATTTTAATCATTATAGGTGGAGAAATTAGTCTAGAATGATGCTCAATGGGATCAAATTATAAAGTAACTGCAAGTTTCTTTCATGAAAATGGTTTGCCTTTCTTGTACAAGTACTGTCTAATGGGTTCTTAATTATGATCAAATGAAAGGTATAATACAGTGCACTTAGAGATTTAGTAACTAAAAGACAAATATGGAGGAAACAATCCTTTTGATGCCTTGGTTCCTCTGTCTTTCGCTTGTTAATTTTGTACCAGCCGGGCTTCTGTTGCGTTCATTCTTGTTTCCCAGCAAGGTGAATGAGAATATATATCAAAATTTGAGGATTTTTGGTCCAGTGTTGAAGAACTGGTTTTTAATCTTTTTAATAAAAATGTTGTTCTATAATTATTATAGTAGGTGACAATAGTAGGTGACTATTAAAATTTTATTTAATATTATTGGTTAATGTTTATGTGACAAAACAACATTTCCATGGAGTTATTTTGAGTAAGCATATTTTTATATTCTGAGTCATTATATGCTGAGAGAGTCAGCAAGGTGACAAACAGGGAAATAGGAAACTGGAAAGTTATAGAAAGTAAAAACCCTTTCATTTTTACTATTTGAAGAAATATCTTAAATTGAAGATAGAAAACAATAAAGAAAAATGCAGTTAGTCTATCCATGCAGGAATTGTTAATGTTTATATAACATAACAATATTTCCATGAAGTTTTTAAGTAAGTATATTGTTCTATAAAGTAAATGTCCTTTCTTTGAAAACTCTAAAGTCACCCAAGGCTTGTTCTATGAGATTGGGCAGCAGTAGTTCACGTATAGACAGCTTTTGTTGATTTCCCAAGTCTAGTCCATAGTGAGAGCCTTTAGGGGTCCAGCCTGAATGTATTTTCAGGGTTCAGAGAAGAAGGTGTAGCTAGCGAAAGACTTAGGATCTGAGGGCGAAATGAATCTCTCACTCTGTGCTTTTCCGCATCAGTTTTATTGTTCTGTTTTTATTCTAATTCTCCTGTCCTACTTCTAAATCCTCCAGCCTTTTCTTTTAGCTTCTGTTCTTCTAGCCTAAATACTCTTTTTCCCATGAGCCTTGAAGTGAAAAAGAAATTACAAGAATTGCCTCTCATTGATCAAAAGCACATTCCCAGGGCTAGTGACAGGGAGCCTAGCCATTGCCATGGCAACACAAGGTTCTAGGGTTTCAACAGTAAGACTGTGACTGGGGGAAGGTGGGTTGGGGAAGGCACAGTGCTTTGTGACAAACTTGATACATAGGTCTGTTGTTAGCAGAGTGGCAAGCAAAGAGTTGGCATGCTTTTCTTAGGGTGCTTTGTGTAGTATCCTTAGTTGGGCAGTTAAAGGTGCATGCTGCTAGCCTGACAATCTGAGTTCAGTTCCTGGAGCCTATGTGGTGGTAGGAGAGAACCACTTCCCACAATTTGTTTTCTGATTGCATTAGCATGCAAGCGTACACACATAATAAATAATATAATTTTTTTTTTTTTTAGAAAAAAGAAAATTTGATGCTCAAATTATTTTGACAGTTGGGAGACTCCAGTTGTACAGCTGTATGAGTTTTGACCTGACTACAGTAGTTATTAATTTCCTTGTGTTCAATTTCAGGAAGACCTAGACACATTTGAAAATGTGTTCCAATCTTGGAATTAACTAATTTTTCCAAAAGAGCTGTGGCTAATGTGAGGAATAGAATTCAAACCTCAGTCTTAAATATATGGATGTGAAGTTTACTGGAATATCATTTTTCATCATTTTCTTTAAATTGTTTGTATTGTTTAGTTTTAAAATAAGTATGTTCTTACTTAATGTCTTCATTCACAAGCCCTTCATCTGTTGAATCAGAATCTTGGACTGTTCTAAGACTTAAATTTGTAAATTATTTTTGATTTCTATTTTCAGGTTACAGGAGTTGACTGTTTGTTCAGAAGACAATGTTGATGTCCATGATATAGAATTGTTACAGTATATTAATGTGGATTGTGCAAAATTAAAACGACTTCTGAAGGGTAGGTTTTCATGTATAATATATTTGCAGTTAACATAATTAATCTCAGTATTATGAATATAATAATTCTGTTTGAAATGGATATCAAAGTAGAATTTATAGTGTGCATGTTCATGTGAAATGGCCAGTAATGCACACGACTGACTGATTTTTGGACATTTGAATAGAATGCAGTAGAGAACATGAGTTTTATCTTATTTTTGAGACAAGGTCATTGTTTATACCTGGCAGATCTGGAACTCATTTTGTAGATCAGGCTATCCTTAAACTCAGAAATATCTGCCTCTGCCTCCTGAGTTCTGGAATTAAGGGTGTGTAAGGCTTGGCTGAAAACTTGAATATTTTAAATCTTGGCAATAGAAAGTTTTCTTCAGTTACAGTTTTGCTTGTAAAGAAGTTTGTGTCTCCAGGCGGTGGTGGCACATGGTTTTAATTCCAGCAATTGGAAAGCAGAGGCAGATGGATGGATCTCTGTGAGTCTGCGGCCAGCTTGGTCTATAGAGTGAATTTCAGGACAGCTAAGGCTACATAGTGAGACTGCCTTGAAACAAACCAACAAACAACCTGCCCTCCCTCCCCAATTAAAAAAAAAACCAGAAAAAGACTATTATTCTATACGTGTATATGAGGACTTGCATGTTATAATGCTGTTGTGGAGGTCACAGATCCACTTTGTAGCGTTGATTGTCTCCTTCCACCTTGGGTTCAGTGAATTGAACTCTAGCAGATTTGTGTGGCAAGTGCTTTTATACAGAGCACTATTGGCAGCCCTTCTTTAGCTTTTTAGGATGTATTTATATAGGGACAATAATGTAAAATTCTGTTCTATCAATATTCTTTGATCATATTTATTATTTGCCTTTCTTTTTCATGCAGAACCTATACTTAAAATTGTGTGCATACAAGAGTGTGTCCCTAGAAAGGGTATTGTGAGAGAAGGGTGAGATTTTAAGAGAGGTGGAAAATGAGTTACTGACTACATAAAATAAGAAAGGTGAAGAGAGGACTCATTGCGGGAGAAATAGGAGGGTAGTAATGAGAACACATATGCATGAAGATGACAGATGATATGTTGAAACTCATTACTTGTATGCTAACCCTAAAGATTAATTTTAAAAAAATTTATGGGGCTGGAGAAATAACTAAAAAAAGAAAGAAAAGAACATGTTATGATGTAGTTCAGTAGTAGAATGCTTATATAACAAACCCACATCTATGGGTTTGATCCCTAACTGTACCAAAAAAGTAATTTCAGATATTATTATTGAAAAATCAAGAAGTTATTTAATTAGTTTTATTCATTCTGTGCCTTGCCTTCTCAGTTAAACCTGTTTGGAAACTCACTTAGTCACAGATATGCCCAGACCCAGTCATGTTAACAGTGAAGATTAGCCATCACAGTGACATTTTGGAAATAAATCTAGTCCAAGTTATTCATGAGTAAGGATTTGGTTAAAACAGTAGTTTTCTTAGTGATGCCTAAATCATGATAAGTAATTGAGATGGTTCTCCATGTCCAAATAAGATAAAATAAGAGTAGAGAAGAATGATTTAATTTATATTGAGACTACTTGCTCATGTTTCTAAGAAGGATTTCATCTTTATTATTTTTATATGTGTGTGTGTGCTGTGGGCTGCAGAAGAGGGTGTTGGATTCCCTGGAGCTGGAGTTACAGGTTGTTGTGAGCTGCCATGTGTAGGTTCTGGGAAGCAGACTCAGGTCCATACAAATCAACTTCCATCCTAGCCACTGAGCCATTTCGCCAGCTTCATATTTCTTCTGTTGAATGCACTTCCCTGTAAGCATAGATTTAGAATAGATGCAGATAAGTCTATAAAATATGAAGCTCGTGTTAACTAGGCTTTTGAAAGTTAGCTGTAGGGGCTGGACAGTTGTTCAGCAGTTAAGAGCACTTACTGCTCTCATAGAGGACCTTAGTTTGGTTCCCAACACCCACATGGTGGTTAATCCATCTGTAATTCCAATTACATGAATTCCAATGTTTACTTAGACTTCTTCAGGCACCAGGCATGTTTGTGATGCACTTTCATGCATAAAAAGCAAATAAAAAAGTTAGCTCTAGATGACAATAGCAAAAGAATTGGAAAATTTCTGTGGTTAATAATTACAGTAATAGTATGTTTTAAACTCACTTCAACAAAAATTTTTTTAGAAACTGTATGTAATAAGCCATATTAATTTCTGGAGATTGAGAGGCTAATAAAATTTTGAACATGTCCTTAAGAAGCTTAAGCTTTGAGTGCCATGTTTTCTCTGGAAACCATTCTGTAGTGAGGATTAGTGGAGGATTATGTGACACGATTTTCTGTCACGGTATTGAGGATATGTGGGTGTGGTAGAGGTCTCCATAGGATGAGTGATATGGGAGTCAATGTTATTATTTTGGAGGTATAATACTTGGTTAGGATATGTAGCATTGACAATAAATTTAAATACATAAAATTATGTGTAGGAATCCCAAAATATTATAGAGCATTTAGTTAAAGCAGAAAAGAGAAAGGACTAGAGGCAGGCAGATCTCTGTGAGTTTGGGGCCAGCCTGGTCTACAAAGAGCTAGTTTCAGGACAGGCTCCAAAGCTACAGAGAAACCCTGTCGGGGGGTGGGGGGGAAGAAAAGAGAAAGGATTGATGACAGAACAGAATGGCCAACTAATTGATAAATGGAGCTTTGTGTCTACAAAGTCTCAGTTGTCAGTAAGATATCCAATAAGGAATTGAAGCACATGGCTGGGGAAGTAGCTTAGTTGGTAGAGTGCTTGCCTGCTTTCCCTAAAGCCTGGGTTCAATCCCTGGCACCATGTAAACTGCTTGATAGTGCATGCCTGCAGTCCCAGCACTTCAGGGGTAGAAGCAAGAGGATTAGAAGTTCAACTATAGAAGGACTTAGCTAGAGGTTAGACTGAGATACATGAAACTTTGTCTCAAAAAAAAAATCCACGGAAATTGTAGAGTGGAAGTAATTAAGTATACACACATTGGGATTGAAACTAGGTTGTGGTACACATTGATAGTATTTTAAGGGTAAAATGATGAAGATGAAAGGACTAAAGAGAGAAGTAAAGAAGTAATGCCATTGATTTCATGTCAAGAACTAGGAGTAAAGAAAAAAACTGATTTGGGGAACAAGTTTGTTCCCCATTTGTATTTGGGTTTCCCCACCCTCATCTGTATTTTCAGAAAAAGAAATTACAGTTAAAAGATAAGTATAAGAGGTGTATGTATGTGTTTGTATACATATATATATTTATATAAAAGAGGTATATGCTTATAAGAGTATAAGTATAAAAGGACTCATTTCTATTTTAGAAACATTCTATGTAATGCCTGGTAGCCCTTCTTTAAAAGTCCTTGGGCAATGTTTTGCTGGCTTTGCTTTGGGACTTCTACGGTAGAGTGGTTTGTAGAGGAGTCGTCTTTTTCAGATAATATGTTCTTTTTAGATGTGGACAATAAATTTATAAAAGATGAGCTTAAAATGTATCTGTGGTATTTATATGGAGATACAGGTAATCTTGTACTGCAAATGCAGTCCTGAGAGTGCCTGGAGCCTCTTCTGAGTGCACTGTCATTCAAGGATAATGCATAGCTGGCAACGTGGGGCTACCTCTGATGTGACCAGTTGTGACCTTCACTTGCCTGAAACATCTCAAGTACTTTAAATACTAGGTGTATATGAGAAGGGAAGAAGGGTACTCTGGAAATGAAGAATGTGAAGGGATAGCTGGAAAGATGAACCATACAGAAGAGGTCATACAGCTCAGCTGGCAGCTCCCCTCTTTTTGAAGCCTGTTGACTTAAGTATATCAGATTCCCAAAGTGGCCAGGAAGAAGTCTGAGCTTCCAGTTCAATGGAATTGTATGTTATGCCTTAGACAGAAGCTCCCCAGTCCCCCTCCCCACAAAACAAGCTATTAGGCCAGCAGACTTCAGATCATTGAAACAGAAAGCAAAAACTTTCCTAGCGGGAAATATCACTCTAGGACTGATACTGAGTGGAACCATTTTGATTTCTACCCCTTGATTCCTGGATCAGTGAATCCTGGCTATGGGAAAACCTGCGCCACATATTGGATACAGATTCAAAGCATATATTGCCACTGGAGCAACCTTCCCCTAGCCCTCCAGGGTAATGTCACCTGATTGCCATCATAACTGGGTCTTGCAAAAGCTGTTCACTATTCTATCAAACCAGCTGCTTCAGGATGTAGGGGACATACTAAGACCAGTGAATTCCATGAACATCAGCCCACTATTAGATTTCTCTGGTTGTTAACTGATTTCCTTGGTTAGAAGCAGTTCTGTGTGGAACACCATGATGGTAAATAAGATAGTCTGTAAGTCCATGGATGGTAGTATTGGCAGAAGGAATACTTGCTGGAAAGGCAACTCATAACCAGAATAAGTTATCTATTCTAGTAAGGACAAAGCATTGCCCTTTCTATGGAAGAGCTTGTCTAGTGTTATCAGCCACCAAGTCTCGAGCTGGTCACCTGGGGACTCATGCCATATCTGGTCCTCAGTGTTGATCTGTGCTGCTGGCAGATCTAGCACTGAGCAACAATTGTAATCACGGCAGCCTTAGTGAGTGTTAAGTCCATGTTGTCAGGCCCATGTATAACCTCCTTTTTTGCCACCATGGCTACTTTGTTAATGGACAGTAACAGAGAGGGTTGGAGAAAGAAGCTGACTGTCCACAGACTGGGCCATCCTTTCTACTTCATGATTGAACTTCCACTCTCCTGAAGTCACCTTTTGATGAGCGTTTACATGGGACACAAGTATCTTCAAATCTTTTGCCCATTTAGAGAGATCTGTCTACAGACTTCTTCCCAGTTGTCTTTCTCACTAACTTTTAAATCATGCTTCTTCCAAGTCCCTGACCATCCAGCTGATCCATTGGTACAGCCCATGTGTTAGAAAGCAATCATACACCTGGCCATTTTTCATTCAAGCAAAATGTACAGTCATATGTACTGTTGCAGCTTCTCCTCACATTGAAGATTTCTCTTCATTGGTATCTTTTTTTTTTTTTTTTTTTCGAGACAGGGTTTCTCTGTGGCTTTGGAGCCTGTCCTGGAACTAGCTCTGTAGACCAGGCTGGTCTCGGACTCACAGATATCCGCCTGCCTCTGCCTCCCGAGTGCTGGGATTAAAGGTCTTCATTGGTATCTTTTGTGGTTATACCAGAAAGGGGTTATGCAGCAGCTGTCCATACCCAGGTGGTGTCTTCATAATGTGTAGAAAGAACCATTAATAAACCAGGTCCTAAACTTTCCTTCCTCAGTCAGCTGATCATTGTGAACACCCCATGAAGTTATAGGTGCATGGTTGGAAGCAGAAGGCATTGTAACAGGAGTAGAAACCATAGCATTCGACAACTTGATGTATCTTGCTTGTGACCTCAGGACCTAATTGCACCTGACCACAATATACACCACTCTCATTTGATAATAGACTAATGCACATCCTACTTTATAGCTATAAATCAATAATATTCATTCAGCTTGTAATCAGCTCATGAGAGGTAGCTCAGATAACATGATAACTTGGTGGTCTCTTCAAGAGCAGTCTCTTAATTGGAGAATAATTGTCTATAGATGACAGATCCTTGCTCCCAAATCACAAGGGTCTCTTCTGTGATTCATCTAGAGGAGTCACCTTAAGTACCATTGGGTCTACTGGATCATATGGTCCAGCTGTAGAATAGCCTGCAGAGCAGCCTTGACCTGATGAAAAAACTTCCCTTGTTCTAGGCTCCACTCAAAGCTAGCAGCTTTTTGAGTTACTTGGTATATGGACCAGAATAACAAAACAAAATGAGGAATATGCTACTTCCAGAAACCAGATAGGCCCACTAAGCTTTGTGTGTCTTTATTGTTGGTAGGAAGGCTCACCTTATCCTTCACAATAACTTATCCTTCGCCTTAGAAGGAATATTTCTGCATATTTCTTCCCACTGAACTTCTAGAAATTTTCCTGAGGTTAAAGAACTTGAATTTGGATTTATTTACCATTCTTCAGTGTTCATGAATGTTACAAACAAGTCCAAAGTGGTTGCTGCTTCCTGCTCACTTGCTTCAGCATAATGTCATTAATGTAGTGTATCAGTGTGATACTTTCTGAAGAGATGTTCAATATCCCTTCAAACTAAGTTACGACACAGGAGTGGATAGTTAGCATATTCTTGAGGTAAAACTATAAAGGTATGTATTACTTACCCTGCCATCTGAAAACAAATTGCTTCTGGTTGTTCTTATGGACAGGTACTTAGAGAGGAATTTGCTTGACTCAAAGCTGAATACTATGTACCAGGATGTGTGTTAATCCATTTAAGTAAGGGCATCACATCTGGTACAGCAGCTGCAATTTGAGTCACTCCTTGATTGTTTGATAGTCAGCTGTCATTGTCTATGATCCATCTGTCTTTTTGCAGGGAACCAATGTAGAAATTCTGCCAACTTCTAAGTATATCTATATCAGTTATATATTCTTTTTTTGTTTTGTTTTGTTTTGATTTTTGAGACAAGGTTTCTCTGGAGTTTTTGGTGCTTGTCCTGGAACTAACTCTTGTAGACCAGGCTGGCCTCGAACTCACGGAGACCCACCTGCCTCTGCTTCTCGAGTGCTGGGATTAAAGGCATGCGCCACCACTGCCTGGCCAGTTATATATTCTCGAACTGAGGAAATAACCACAGGATGAGTTTGGGGACCCACTTGACCTCTGTGAGTTAGACTAAAGCCAAAATTAAGCCCCTAAGACACATACTTTAACTGGAGGACCACAGCGCTATTTGAGATCTCTTGGAATCAGTGTCAGTTTAGAACCAATATCCAGTAGACCTTGGAAAGTCTCATTGTTTCCTTTTCTTCAGAGTACAGACCCATGTAAAAGGTCATAGGTCCATTAGGAAAGGAAGAGAGAAAGGGTAACAGTAAAACTTCTAAGTATTTTAGCAAGGTCCTCAGGGGGACCTGGCCTTCTCATTCACGGGCTTCTGGGTCGTCAGACCAACTGAAGTCTGGAAATTGGCTGAGATGCCCTCTTTCTTTTGTTTGTTTGAGAATTTTTCTGCTTATACAGATGTACAATAAACACATAGTAGGCTTCTTATCTAATTCATTCCTGGAAGTATCATGACTAGCTAGTACCAAAAGTTCCATAGGAGTCATACCATCATAAAAGCCACTTTGTCTGTGCTGCTTATTATGCTTTTGGCAATTCAGTACTGCTGCTACCTGGCTCCTTCTACTATGGGGGCCCAATTAAGCCCATCACATTTAACTTTTCCAAGCTAATAATAAAAATAGGAGCATCAGTGTCTCCAACCCTAAGTTCTGGCACAAGGAAAAGAGCTATGACAAAGATTTCAAATGGCTTATTCCCCCTCTTATAATTTTATGTCTTATAGGAGTAGTGAAAGGCTGTCTTCTGGGCCTTCCCATTGTGGAGGATTGGGTTTTATATGGTACACCATATTATATGGTCCAAGCCCTAAAATCTCTTCATCAATGCTAAGCCAAGGGACACCAGGTATTCCCAGTTTTTTTTTTTTTTTTTTTCAGTGATTGTCTTGTGCCAAGTGCTTCAATCAACCAGTCAAACTTCTGACACCTTTTTTAAACCACGATAATTTCAATATTACACTTAGGACTTTCACTCAGTGGGTCCATATCGATAAGCTCAGCTTGATCCAGTTTTATGTTCCTTCCACATCATTAAAAATCTATTCTCATACATATTCTCCGAACTTCTGTTTGAATGAATTAAACACTAGTGGTGTAGCACACCTTATGAATTTTACCTTTAGGAGCCTGCTTAGGCTTGATTCTACTTGTATTTTGTAGGCTACTTTTGGTGGGCACTGAGGGATCTTAGTATGGTCTTGCCTAATATTTCTTCTTAAGGGAAAGTCACAGCTAGTTTGTAGTCAAGGATTAATTTCCTCAGGCAAAGGTACAGAAGGAAATACTGCAAGGGATGGGATGCATCCTCCACTAGGAGTGAGAAGACTACTTTCTCAGGTGAGATAAACCCTTCAGAATATGAGGCTTCTTGAGCCCTCTGCTTTGCTTCTCCATTTTGAATCTCCAAGAGTCCTACGCGTCTCCATCTCAAGTTCAGGAGGATCCCACCATTTACAGTCAGTGCGTTTAGGTTCTAATATTAGTACAGAATTACTGTAGAAACAGGAAGATGCACTTACTAGCAGGAGTGAGGCAGGCAGGCAAAAAGCAAAAGGTTTCTTCTTCCATGTCCTTTTATGCAGGTTGTCATCAGGAGGTGTGGCCCAGATTTAGGGTGGCTCTTCCCACATCAAGTGATCCTATCAGGAAAACCCTTTATAGGTGACCCAACTACTTGGATTTTTGTCGATTCCAGATGGAGTCAAGTTGACAACTAAGATTAGCTAGCATACTACCTAAGTTTCTGACTTAACCTGTCAGAAACGCAGATTGGAGAAAAGGTACCCCCTTTAACAAATGGTGCTGGGAGCCAGGCGGTGGTGGCGCACGCCTTTAATCCCAGCACTCGGGAGGCAGAGGCAGGCGATCTCTGAGTTCGAGACCAGCCTGGTCTACAAGAGCTAGTTCCAGGACAGGCTCCAAAACCACAGAGAAACCCTGTCTTGAAAAAACAAACAAACAAACAAAAAAAAACAAATGGTGCTGGGGAAACTGTATTTTTATATGTGGAATGAAAATAAGTCCATATCTCTTGCATTGTACAACAATGAATCAGTATACCAAAACCTTAATGTAGAAAGACGGCGTAGGGGCTGGAGAGATGGGTCAGCAGTTAAGAGCACTGACTGCTCTTTGAGAGGTTCTGAGTTCTCAGAAACCACATGGTGGCTAGCATCCATTTATAATGAGACCTGGTGCCCTCATCTGGCGTATAGATATACTATACACATAATAAATACATCTTAAAAAAAGACAAAGATAAAGCATTTCAGTAAATAGGCATAGACAAGAATTTCCTGAAAAGAGCTATAGCATAGGAAACAGTACCATGATTTGACAATAGAATCACACACCAAGCATAGGACGCACTCACTAGATTGAAGAGACCATTTACAGATTTGGAGGAAAAAATTGCCAACCTCACATCTGGCTGAGGGTTGATATTTAGGATATATAAAGAACCAGTTAAAATTAAACTCTAAGACCATTCAGTCTTTAGATAGACTTATGAACTGAAGAGATAGTCTCCATTAATAGAAGGAGTACAGATGACCAGTAGATACTTGGAAAATGTGTTCAGCAATCAGGGAAATGTAAATTAAAACTGCTTTCAGAGTTTTTTTCACCTCAATTGAAATTGCTATCTTCAGAAAACAAATGCTGGTGAGGATGTGATGCAAGAGGAGCCCTTATTCACTGCTTTTATGAATGTAAATTTGAATTGCTACTATGGAAATCAGTTGGGAGGGTTATTCAGAAATCCAGTAATAGACCGTATGGTTTAGATACACTACTATATTGCATAGCCCAGAAATACATGTACATCCATTTTTACTGCCGCATTATTCACAGTGCCAGGAAATGATACCAGGCTGAATGTCCATCAAGAGAAGAATGGATACAAAAAAATGTGGTACAGTGAGTGGTGGTAGCTACAACAGTGGGCATTTGTGTGGCATTGGGAGAGAAAGCTGGGAAGGATGGTGGTAAGGCCAAGGCCAAGTTAATTTCTTTTTTTTAATATTTATTTATTATGCATACAATATTCTGTCTGTGTGTACGTCTGCAGGCCAGAAGAGGGCACCAGTCCCCATTACCGATGGTTGTGAGCCACCATGTGGTTGCCAGGAATTGAACTCAGGACCTCTAGAAGAGCAGGCAATGCTCTTAACCACTGAGCCATCTCTCCAGCCCCCAAGTTAATTTCTTGCTCCTAGAGAGCTATATACTTCCTTGTGGGCCACGTTCACAGGCAGCGTGGATAGGTAGGTGCTGCTGCTGTTAGGCACAGTGCTGAAATTCTGGAGAACCTCACCCTTAAGGCATTGGAGCTGGCAGCTAATGCTTCAAGGATCTCACTAGAAAGTCTAACTCTCAGCGTCACTTGCAGCTTGCAGGCTGTGGTGAGGAGGAGTCGGATTCACTTACCAAGGCTAGGGTAGTCTGATCCCTTACATCTGCAAATCACAAATTACAAAGAAATGCCAGCAGAAAATTGCCTATGAGAGTTATTTTAACCAGCTTCCTTCCTTCCCATTGTTCTGTAACTGGAACAGAAGATAACAATGAGAACGTGGCATTTTAAAAAATAGTTAAATGGAAAAGTATAGATAATCACTGTAGCCATGATCAAAGAAACATTTGTATGCTCTTTGACTCAGAGTTTGGTGAAGTGCCTTTTCATATGGCGAAGTTGTGTGTTGATTGGTCATATTTTTCCTTTGTTTTTTTATTAAAAAGAAAAGCGAATTATATTGGCATTTTATTTGTGTTTTAACAAATAAAGCTTGCCTGAGGATCAGAAGAGTAAAACAGCCACACTGGCCAGAGTTACAGACCAGGCAGTGATGACACACACCTTTAATCCCAGTAGCCACACTAGTTTGCCATAGAAACCAGTTGGTAGTGGTGTACACCCTCCAGAACCAGAGAGGATTATAAAATGGGAGGAGATAGCTCTCAGTCTCATTTTGAGATTCCTGAAGGATAGCCATTTTGAACTGAGGTAGAGTTAAGAGCCAGTGACTGTCTGCTTTGCTTTTCTGACCTTTAGGTCAGAAAATTTCTGTCTGTGAATTTTTATTAATTGTGCTTCATAACATCAATGAATCATTATATATATATATATATATATATATATATATATATATATCAGAATTTTATGCAGCTATAAAGAAAAATATAGCCATGACATTTGCAGGAAAATGGATAGAACTAGAAATCATTAAGTTAAATAAGCCTGATTCAGACAAACAAATCATGTTTCTTTCCTATATGGAACCTAGATTTAAAGGGGTAAGTTGTATGTGGGAGGTTACAAAGTGGTTCATGATGGGGTGAAGAAGTGGATCCTAAGAGGGAGAAAAGAAACAGAGAGGTTAATGAAATACATACCGCATGAAAGCAGAAGGGTGGGTTGCTTGGTTTGGAAAACAGAGAGCCTACTAGGAGGCAGGGAATATGGAGGTAGGGTAGGGATAGTGATGGAGAACTATATAGAATGACAAATATTCATAAAGTGCCATAATGATGCCCATTTCTTTGCATGATACCTTAAGATTAAGAAAAGGATCAAAAATAAAATATAATCTATTTTAAATAGGTTAGCAGACTTAAAACTGCCCTGCTAGACAGTGATGAGCAAGGACATAACACAGATGGTCAGTATGCTATGTTCAGTTGACAATTTTTCTGAAAATCTGCTCTGCAGATCTCATCAAGAGTCCTTACAAACTGTTTGTCTCCTAGATAATTGCCTACCTTAAAGAAAATAATAATGCGGAAAATCTTTATATAAGTACACTGTTTACCAGTGCTACTTATAATACTGGAATACTAAAATTTACTTAGATGTACAACTGGAAAACATTCCTTCCTTCCTCTTTCATTCATTCATTCTTTCTTCTTCCTTTTTTTCTTTCAAGATTTGTTATGTGTGTGTCTGTGTGCATATGCTACACTGCCCTCAGAGACCAGAAGAGTGTGTTGAATCCTGTGAAGCTGAAGTTGCAGATGGTGTGATGTGGGTTCTGGGAACTGTCCTCAGGTCCTCTGAAACAGCAGCCAAACCACCTCTCCAGCCCCTGTAGTTTTTTCTTTTCCTTTTTCTTCTGAACTTCTCTGTGTAGCCCTGACTGTCCTGTATGTAACTTACTATGTAGACCAGGTTATCCTCAAACTCAGAGATCCTCCTGCCTCTGCCTCCTGAATGCTACGATTAAAGATATTGCCACCGTGACTGGCTTTTTTTTTAATTAAAAATAAGATTTATTATTTTTATTTTACATGCATGGGATTTTTGCCTACACGTGTCTGTGTAGCTTGTGAGTGTCTGCTGTTTGGTGTCTGCAGAGACCAGAAGAGGGTGCCTGAGCCACCATGTGGGTGATGTGTATCAAACCTAGGTTGCCTGGAAGAGTGTCTAGTGCACTCAACCACTGAGCCATCTTTCCATTTCCATGTTTTTTGCTTTTTGCTTTTTGGTTTTGTGTGTGTGTGTGTGTGTGAGAGAGAGAGAGAGAGAGAGAGAGAGAGAGAGAGAGAGAGAGAGATTGAGATTGAGAGATTTTTTGGAACAGGGTTTCTCTGTAGCTTTGGAGCCTGTCCTGGAACTAGCTCTTGTAGACCAGGCTGGCCTCGAGCTCACAGAGATCTGCCTGCCTCTGCCTCCCAAGTACTGGGATTAATGGCGTGCACCGCCTGGCCCATTCCCATGTTATTTATTTATTTATTTGTAAACATTAAAATAATAGAGCAAAGGTAAAACCTGAAGTTCAAGCCATGTTTGCTTTTTACTTTTTTCCGTCTTTATCAATGTAGTTCATGAGTTTGGGGTTTATATTTATTTTTACTGTTAAGTTGCTTATTAATAATATTGGTGGTTCATGCCTTTGATCCCAGCACTCAGGAGGCAGAGGCAGGTGGATCTCTGTGAGTTCGAGGCCAGCCTGGTCTATAGGGCGAGTTCCAGGATAGGTTCCAAAGCTACAGAAAAACCCTGTCTTGAAAAAACTTGAAAAAAAAAAAAAGAAGCAGAATAGTATATAGAATTATTTTATAGCTGGGCGGTGGTGGCGCACGCCTTTAATCCCAGCACTTGGGAGGCAGAGGAAGGCAGATCTCTGTGAGTTCGAGACCACCCTGGTCTACAAGAGCTAGTTCCAGGACAGGCTCCAAAACCACAGAGAAACCCTGTCTTGAAAACCAAAAAAAAAAAAAACAAAGCAAGAATTATTTTATAATAGTTCTCAATTGTATTTGTGTTAAATAATTGAGAGTTAATAAAACAAAATTTTTCCCTCCAGAAACAGCATTTAAATTTAAAGCCCTGAAGAAGGTGGCCCAGTTAGCAGTCATAAACAGCCTAGAAAAGGTAAGCCCCAGCCTCCTTCTCACCCAGGTCTGGTGTCAGGTACAAAGTGTGCTGTGTTTATACCTTGATATAGGAAAGTCAGATCTCATGTGGTAGTTTTGCATTGCATGGTGGAAAGAATGCAGTACAGTATTTTTATGTAGAAAGTTTAGATTCTGTGCTATGTAATATATTGGAAATATTGACTGCTTTCATATAAAAGCACATATTTTGTTACTCGTAGGCCTTTTGGAACTGGGTAGAAAACTATCCGGATGAATTTACAAAGCTATACCAAATTCCGCAGACTGATCTGGCTGGTAAGTCGAGTGACTGTGTGTGGGGTGAGGGGTGCGTGTGTCTTTGTTAAGCTCTTAGAGGTAAAACATGCTGCTTTTCGCTTACTTTGTTTTAAAAGTGGCTTTTCTATCTTTTATTGTTAGCTGTTCCTCAAATAGGAGTTACGATTTTTCTCTCCTATTTCTGTATTATTTCCAGTCCTTTCCCCTTGGAGCAAGTAGGTAATAAGTTTTAAATAATGCTCTAGTCCTTCATGTGTGATTGAATATTGATAGCTTTCTCACAGCACGTGTGTGTGTGTGTGTTTGTGTGTGTGTGTGTGTGAGAGAGAGAGAGAGAGAGAGAGAGAGAGAGAGAGAGAGAGAGAGAACTTTATATTTAGGTAGGTTTGTCTGAGGAGGAAATACTATTTTTATTTTTGAATAAGATTTTTGGGGGGATACCTGCATGGCAGAGAATAGAAACTTCTGGGAGCGGGGAATTCTTTTTTGAAGCTGCCAATTTTTTGTTCCTTTTATAAGACCCTAATAGTGTAACAAAAGCCATTCTAAAATGTGGACTTTTATAGGATGGGTCAAGGTAGCCTTTCTCACACATTCTTTTAAAACTGTGATCTTTAGGTTTTTTGTTTGTTTACTTGTTTGTTTTGTTTTCTTATAGTCTGGATTTGAATTTAATGCTAAGGATTTTCTTATCTAATAAGATCATTTAATATTTGTATTTTTTACATAGAGTGTGCAGAAAAGCTGTTTGACTTGGTGGATGGTTTTGCTGAAAGCACCAAACGTAAAGCAGCAGTTTGGCCACTCCAAATCATTCTCCTCATTTTGTGTCCAGAAATAATCCAGGATATATCCAAAGAGGGGTTTGATGAGAACAACATAAATAAGGTGAGGAGGGCAAAGTGAATGGCTGTCATTTTCTGATGGGAAGCAGCTGTTTCACTCAAGTGTACATTTTAGTTCTAGCTGTTGTGGGTCGAGCAGTTGGCTGCCTTAGCAAAGTAATGTTCACAAGTTAATTTAAAAGGATGAGTAATATGCTCAGTGTCTGAAGGCTCTGAACTCTGTTTTTTTAGTACTGAGTGATATTAACTGATCATTTTTTTTGTTAAACTTGTACTTTGCTTTATTCATCATTATAATATATTTAGAATTTATAATTTAACTTTATATTTATGTGTATAAATTGAATATAGCTTACTATTTACAAATAAATTACATAGCAAACAATGCATTTTCTAAAGCTTTATTGCGATTTTTGGAAATATATATGTTGGTTTTTAGAAATATATATTTAATATGTTTTTTCATTGTGAAATATTTTTTATCCTAACAATTTTATATCTACAAAATTAATGAAAATTCAGAAGTTTCAATCTTTCCTATGGACTAAAATAACCTAATTTAAAAAAATCTTATATAATCATTAGATTTTGGTGTTCCCAAGTTTTCTTTGACTTTTGCTTATTAGCATTAATTTAAAAAACTGGGATTAGCCAGGCAGTGGTGCATGCCTTTAATGCCAGCTAGGGAGTCAGTGGCAGGCAGATCTCTGTGAGTTCAAGGCCAGCCTAGTCTACAAGAGCTAGTTCCAGGACAGCCAGGGCTGTTTCACAGAGAAATCCTGTCTCAAAAAACAAAACAAAACAAAAACAATAAACAAAAATCCCCCAAACCAAAAAAACCCAGGGATTTGAGAGATAGTTTATTGGTAAGAATTTCTGCTCTTCGAGGGGACCTGAGTTCAGTTTCCAGCATCCACATTAGGCAGTAACTCTTGTAACTGCAGAGCCCCCCCCCCAAAAAAAAAGAGAAAAAAAAAAAAACACTAAGAAGGACTAAAGAAGCTGCTCAGACACTTTCCACCAAGGCTGATAACCTGAATTGGATCCCAGATCCCACATGGTAGAAGAAGAGAATTGACTCCTACAAGTTGTCTTCTGACCCCTACAGAAATGCTCTGGTGCATTCTGACACATACAGAAAATAAATATGTGTAAAAAAGAAAAAAAACTTAGTAAATTGAAACAAAGAAAATTTCACTGTATATTTATTTCACAGACAAAATTTCACACTCATTGAAAAAAGTCACTTTTCTCATATTTCTCTTCCTTCTTCCCTTTCTTCCTTCATTTATCTTTTTATTTTTTCAATATAGAGTATCTTCTCAATATGTAGCTCTGACTGTCCTGGACATCTCTGTAGACTAAGCTGGCCTCAAACTCACAGAGTTCTACCTGCCTCTGCCTCTTGAGAGCTGGGATTAAAGTGTTCACCATTATGTCTGGCTTTCACCCTCAGTTTTAAGCTGGCTAGTTACAGTTATATCTAGAGCTAAACTATATAGCAATCCATAATTAAATTGACACATTGATCACCTTTTCCAGGGTCTTTTGTGTGTATTTCTCTATGTAGGCTTTGTCCTTGAAATTTTCCTTTTTTTTTTTTTTTTTAAGATTTTCATCTTAAAATTCTCTGATCAATTAAGAATGCTTGTTTGTCTTTGAGAGGACCCAGGTTCCCAGAACCCACGTAGCAGCTCACAACCACCTGTAGCTTCAATTTGGGGGACTCTGACAGCCCTCTTCTACCTGACCTCTAAAGGCACCAGGCATGTACATGGTGAGGTACATGCAAGCTAAACACTTATACATATAAGTTAAATATCCTGAACAAATATTTTAAGCTGCTACTGGGCTTAGCTTGTGGGTTTTTTCTGCCCTTGAGATTGCCTTGTTTTTGATGTCTTTATTTGGCTTTGAAATCAAGATACCTGTTAGCTTCACAGGCCTGAGTAGGGTTTTCTTCCCCCTTGTTTTTGATATGAATTGCCCTTGAAAGTTTGATCCTCTTGCCTCAGCTTTCCAAGTGTGGCAGCGTACTGGCCTCATACATTGAAGTAGAAAATATTCCTTTTTCTTTAAGTTTTTGGAAGTACTTGAGAAGGGTTGGTACTAAATTTTAAAATGTTTGATAGAATTTACAAAATGAACATAGGATTCAGGATTTTTCTTTGTAAAGAAGTCTTTTATTACTGATTTATTTTTCTTATTATATTTCTGTTAATGCTTTCTGTTTCTTCATGACTTTTGCTAGACCATGTACCTATAGGAATTTGTTATTTCATTTTTATTCTGTTTATTGGTATATAATTTTTATAATATAGTCTTTTTTCAAAATCTGTAATGTAGTTTTGACTTTAGTAATTTCAGTTTGCATGCATGCACAAGTGCTCTCTGTCTGTATGTGCGTGGTGTATGTACATGTATGATGGGTGGCACACATTCATGGTGGCCTGCTTATCTCTCTGATTCTTACTTGCTTGAGCTGGCTTCTCACTGAACCTAGAACTGACTAATGGTAGTCAATAAGCCCCAACAACTTTCTTGGAGTGGCCATGTTCATCTTTTTAAATGGTTCTGGGATCTGGACACAGCTCCTTCTGCTTGTACAGCAAGTGCTTTTGCCATTTCTCTAGCCCACCTCCATCCCCGCCTAAAATCTACCCAAAAAAACTTATAAATTTTGTTGACTTTTTAAAAAATCAACTTTTGTGGGGTGTTTTTCCCTCCACTGCTATTGTATGTCTTGTTAAATTTATCTCTTCTGCAATATTTATCATCCCTGCCGTGTGCTTCTTAGCTTCCTTTTCTTTTCCAGTCCTATTACTCATTTGAGAGCTTTCTTATTTTCATGGGTTTAAGTTTTATTCAGCACGGCCCTTGCATGATGCATTACCTTATTTTACCTGAAGGTGTTCCTAGTTTCTTTCTTCTGATGAGTTTTTTTAATTCATTATCTGCTGAGACTTTGTTGAGTTTTTACATATTTGTGAATTTTCTAGTTTTCCATATGCTTTTGGTTTCCAGTTTCTGCTCCCCTTTACTAGAAATGACATGTTAATTTTAACCACTTTCAACATATTAAGATTCGCTTATTGGCCTAACATGTGACTCATTTTGGAAATATGTGCCATGTACACTTAAGAATATGTATTCTGGTTTTGGATAAGTTTAGCTTTTGAAATGTTAGTTTTGAAGATCTATCTGGAGACGAGCATCTAGCAGAAAATCCAAGGAAAGAAATTTGTAAGGTACAAAGAGGGTATTGAAGTCACAGAAATGTATTTTTAGATGCTGGAGAGATGGCTCAGTGTTTTAAGATCACTTGTTGCTCTTGCAGAGTAACCAGGTTTGACCCTGTCCTGAACAGTTCAGAACACATCACAAAATCAGCACATAGAGCTGGGCGGTGGTGACGCACGCCTTTAATCCCAGCACTCGGGAGGCAGAGGCAGGCGGATCTCTGTGAGTTCGAGACCAGCCTGGTCTACAGAGCTAGTTCCAGGACAGGCTCTAAAACCACAGAGAAACCCTGTCTCGAAAAACCAAAACAAAAAAAAACAAAAAAAACAAAAACAAAAAAACAAAAAAAACAGCACATAGGTGACTGAAAACTCCCAGTGGACATTGTCATCATCAGAAGAGGTCTTTGATCCATTTTGAATATACTCTTGAGTAGTAGAAAAGAATGAAACAAGTTGACATATATCACAACCACGACCGTCATATATTTAAACGTCAAAGATAACATCAAAAGGAAGATAAAACCTACTCTTATGCTGAGTTTCAATGTATAGGAAGGAATGTTTCTTTTATCCCTATAGAAAGTCAACAGAGAAAGCAGAGAAAAGTGTTTTGTCTTTATGTTCTTTTTTAACTTGAGAAAGATTAAGTGATGAGTCCTTAAATATGAAATGAAAGCCAAATATAAACCATTCTTTTTATAGTTTGAATTTTAAACTGTTGATAATTTGCTACTTTGTTAGATAATCTACAATAGTACAAACTAGATTTCTTGTCTTCCTAAATTTAAATTCTGTAGAAACTGTTTCTGGACAGTTTACGAAAAGCACTTGCCGGCCATGGAGGAAGCAGGCAGCTGACTGAGAGTGCTGCCATTGCTTGTGTCAAGTTGTGTAAAGCAAGCACTTACATCAACTGGGAAGATAACTCTGTCATTTTCCTACTAGTTCAGTCCATGGTTGTTGATCTTAAGGTAATATGCTCTTCTTTCCCGTCTATAGACTTTAAGTAAATTAAGTGGATAAACGTCTAGTCTGAGTATTCTGCTAAAGATAATTTCTAACTCTAAATTTAAGGTAACTTTGAGGATAAGTTCAGAGGAACTGCTTTTGTTGTTACTGTGCTCATTAGATTGAGAACACGAAGAATGATATGCAGTTTCCTTAATATATACATACGTGGGTCTTAATGTAGAAATTTTGCTTGGTGGGAATCATATGTGGTATAAGAAACCTTACCTGATATCTACTACCAGAAGTAAGCAGTATTTTGTGCTTTTTCTGTCAACTAAAGTTTACTGTAATTGATGTGGATCATGTTGATTATGTTTATATACTTTGTTAAAGAAATACTTCACGACTATTTAAAGGCCACTGTTTTCTGTTGGGATTTTTATAGAACCTGCTTTTTAATCCAAGTAAACCATTCTCTAGAGGTAGTCAACCTGCAGATGTGGACCTCATGATTGACTGTCTTGTCTCTTGCTTTCGAATAAGCCCTCATAACAACCAACATTTTAAGGTAAGAAAATTGTTTTATGCAACCACGTTTATTGACGTGGTTGTGCTTATAAAATGCAGAGACTATAAAGATGAATAGGTATATTTTTATTAGTATTTCTTTAAAAAAACAGACTTTTAAAAAAATTTTTATGTATCTGGATATTTTGCCTGCGTGTATGTTTGTGCGCCATGTATGTGCTTCTTGTGTTCAGAGACCAGAAGAGTCATTGTATCTTCTGGAACTAGAGTTACAGATAGTTGTGTGCTGCCATGTGAGTCCTGGGAATTGAGCCTAGGTCTTCTGCAGGAGCAGTCACTGCTCCTAGCCTGTGAGATAGCTCTCTTGCCTCTTAGTATTATCTTTTAAATATTATATATTGATGCTAATTTGAAACTGTAAATTAATTTTATAAAAAAAATAATTTAAGTTTTTGCTGTTATTTTGTCCTTTTTGTGTTAATGATTTTTTTCCCCCGGCAGATATGCCTGGCTCAGAATTCACCTTCTACATTTCACTATGTGTTGGTAAACTCACTCCACCGCATCATAACCAATGTAAGTCTAAAAGGTATTCTCCATTACTAAAAAAGTACTTTTTCTTTTTTTTTTGGTTATATATTTTTCCACTTTTTAAAAAAAAGATTTATTTATTTATTATGTTTACAGTGTTTTGCCTGATATCCCTGAAGGCCGGAAGAGGGCCCAATGGTTGTGAGCCACCATGTGGTTGCTAGGAATTGAGCTCAGGACCTCTGGAAGAGAAGCCAGTGCTCTTACCCTCTGAGCCATCTCTTCAGCCCCTATTTTTTCCGCTTTTAAGAAAGATGCTGGTTTTAGCACAAGTTCTTTACTTAGAACCTTATATAAAACCATGAGTGTCTTTGAGGTGGATACCAGCATGTGATCTACAGCTGTAGTTTTTATGTGTGGTCTCAGGTCTCAACATGAGGCTCTTACTGAGAGGGAAAAAGTTAATAGACTCTTTTGGAGAGAGTAAGCCTAAAAATTTTATTAAAGTTCAAAACCCATTGACAGCAATGCCACTGAAAATATAGTTTAGTACTTTCATAGCAAACTATTGTATGTTCTGACTTACTTCAAAGGAAGAATAATTATAACATAGCCTAGTATGGCACATTTACAAATGGTTAAGCCTTGTTTGATTATACCTGTTAATCATCCTTAATTAGAATAAAATGCTAACATTTTAAAAGATGTATTCACAAGATGCAAAAGCATAGTAGAGAAAGTGAGCAAATTCTTTAGAGAGGTATTTGTGATATAAGTGTGTGAATTAAAAAACAGACAGTAAAAACTTACTAGATGTGGACTTTAGATTTTTAAAAATTCTGCTCCTTTTATGAACTCTGTGTATTTGAATGTTCTATGATTTTATTTTTTATAGTTCTTTTATCCATTGAAAGATATGCTACATTTATGAACACATTGTTTACTTTGTTCCTGCCTTCCCCCCTTCAAGCCTTTGATCATTGATACCTTGGTATATTTGTCATATTTATAATTCCATTTTGTGATTCTTGCAAATTAAAAATAATCCCCACTTCTTCACTTACCTTGGATATATTGAATTAAATATTCCTCCCCACCACCTTTTTTGTTTTCTTTTTAAAAAGATATTCTTGCAGGGAAAAATAACTGCCGATAAAGTCACTTAGTGATACATTCGTTTTGCTTTGTGGAGTGCTAATATATTTCAGGACAGTAATTCTCTGTTTTCAGCCTGGCTTTGTGCCTTGAAGGACATTTATCATTTTCTGCTCAATTCATGAAATGGCAACTATGCTGTATCTCCTGCATTATGACCAGCTAAGCGCTTGGGGGAACAATACTGCCTTCAGCTGAATATTGCTGCCTTAAATTATGGGTAGACTTTATACTAAATGTGATTAGTTCCATAGAGGATAGTCTAATGAATCTGAGTGTAGATGAAATATGTTTACAGGAAAAACTTAAAAATGCTGCACACTTGCCAGTGTAATGACTCAGACCATTGTCCTTCAAAGGTGTACTTTTAAAGTTAAAAATGAACAAACCAAAAAGATGGTTTGTCTATCCTGTAAGTTAATATGTAATTCAAAAATAAGATATTACTCCCCACTTTGATTCAAATGATAGAAAGTATTCCACTTATTAACTAAATAACTTTATGGAAATGGTTAAAACCTAATAAATCCACGTTTATAATATTTGATAGTCTGTGATTAGTTCCTTTAATTGTGAACTATTTTTGTCTGTAATTGAATACATAGAGCACTTTCAAGCATGGACTTGGCAATGCTGTAAGTGGCCGAGCTGCTCTTTTCTGGGTTCCAAGCATGCCAGAGTGTTAGTCCCTTGCATGCCTCAATGTGCCTGGTGAAAATGTGTGCACCCTCTTTAAGGAGTGCTGCATGTGTGAAAGCAGAGTGTGTCTGCATCCGGGAACATTGTGTTTATAAAGCTCCTATACTGACTTATCTTTAAATAATATATATTAGAAGCCGCTCAGTGGAATAGCTGTAAAAAACTCAAATAATGCTGAAGTGTCTTTTTGTTTATTTTTTTTTTTGTTTGTTTTTTTTGTTTTTTGTTTTTTTTTGAGACAAGGTCTCACTATGTAGTGTTAGATGACCTGAAACGCACTGTTGTAGACCAGACTGGCCTTATACTTACAGAGACCCATCTATCTGGCTGTCTTCCAAATGCTGGGATTAAAGGACTGAGCCACCACACTGGTCCTCCAAAGTGACTTTCAAGTTATACTTTAGTTATCCTCATCTCTAGAGATTGATTGGTAAATTGTTTCTTATTGGCTAGCGTAGCAAATACTGATTCTCAAGCACTTTTAATTATAAAGGACTAATTAAAACAGTTGATATGCAAATTTATACAATCAAGTATTACAGAGTTTAACTGGAAATTTTTAGAAGGAAAATGTGTTTGTCTCCAGTCATATGAATTCTTTCCTAGTTTCATGAAGTCCAGATTTTAGATTTATTTATGTATACTTTTTAAATGATTTAGTTCAGTATGCCTTCTATATTTTCCTTTTTCATGTCTCTTAATCCAGTTGACAGTTTTTGAAATTTTTGTGTTCCCTTCAAAGATAAAAGTTTTATTATTTTTCTGGGTTTATATAGAATTAGAACTGATGCTTGGAGTTTTATTTTGCCTCTGTGAGATGTCCTCATATACAATTTGTAAGTACTGTTTAGATATAAAACATTCCAATTTCTTTTAGAAATTCTTAGAGTCTATTCATTATTTGAATTTTGTTGCAGTGTAAGTTTTTAGCAGTTTCTAAAATGCTGTTTATACTGTCACTTTTTAAAAAATAATATGCACAAGAAAGAAACTACAGTTTTAAGATCAATGTTATAGACTTTATCTGTATAAGTTTTTTTTGTTTGTTTATTGATATGGGATTTCTCTGTGTGGTCCTGGCTGTTCTGCAACTCTGTAGTTCAGGCTGGCCTTGAACTCACAAAGATCCAGTTGCTTCTGCCTGCCGGGATTAAAGGAGTGCACCACTGCTACTGGGCTCCTGTGTAGGCTTTTTAAAGGTTAAATTAGATGTGCAGTTGGGAAATTAAGAAGTAAACATAGAAGTAAACACGCTACATCTGGGATAGTAGTTTTTTGCAGATTTTTCCTTGTAGCGGTTTATTGTAGTTTTCTTATTAATACTTCATATATTAAAGACAATCTTCTTTCAAGAGATGGTTACAGAAATATTTCCAGGGTATTTTAAAATCATTTAAATAACCTCTTGGGAATATATATATAATTCACTTATATGAGTATATGTTGCAGGGAGGCCTGCTTGTTCGTCCTGGCAGCCCGGGTAGCTTAGCCCTGAAATAATCACACAGAAACTGTATTCATTAAGTCACTGCTTGGCCCATTAGCTCTAGCTTCTTATTAGCTAACTCCTACATCTTAATTTTAACCCATTTCTATTAATCTGTGTATCACCACAAGATTGTGGTCTACCAGCAAAGTTTCAGCATGTCTGTCTCCTGCAGTGGATCATGGCCTCTCCCTGACTCCGCCCTTCTTTCTCCCAGCATTCAGTCCCATCCTCCCCGCCTACCTAAGTTCTGCCCTATCAACAGGCCAAGGCAGTTTTTGTGTTTTTTTTTATTCATTAATGGTAATTGCAGCATACAGCAGGGACTCCCACATCATGTATAAGTAACTTTTTAAAATAAGTATTATTAAGGGGAAAAGTCTATTTAAATTGACTAGTTTCAGAATGGACACATTTAGTAACTGATCAAAATACTAAACTTTTTAAACTAACTCAATTGATAATCTAATTTTAGTGCCTGTTTTATTTGAATGTGCATCCATTACTTTGAAATAAATGGATTGATTCCTTACTAAAAAGAAAATTATAAAATCATTAAATCTTAAGCCTGTAAGTTAATATTTTATACTTACTATCATGGTACATTTTACAGGTATCAAAAATGCTTACACAGAGCTGGGTATTGGTGGCGCATGCCTTAATCCCAGCACTTGGGGGAGGCAGAGGCAGGTCGATCTCTGTGAGTTCAAGGCCAGCCTAGTCTACAAGAGCTAGTTCCAGAAACAGGTTCCAAATGCTTCAGAGAAACACTGTCTCAAACCCCGACCCCCCCCCCCAAAAAAAAAAAACGCTTGCACAGTAAACTGGTTGTGGTGGCTTAGAATTTTAGCACTTAAGAGGCTAAGGCAGGAGAATAACAAATTCTAAACTAGTTTGGGCAACATATTTGTAAATGGAAACTGCATTTTTACATTTTTATTTCCTGGCTGCCCATACCCAAATAATCACACAGAAACTATGTTAATTACAAAACTTAGCCAATGACTGAGGAGTATTTCTAGCTAGCTCTTACATCCCAAATTTCTATGTATCTCCACCAAGTTGTGGCCTACCTGCAATGCTCTGGCATTTTTCTCCACCTTCTGAACTCCGCCTTCTGAACTCCGCCTTCTGTCTTCCAGAATTCAGTTTAATTTTCCTGTCTAGCTATATTATGCCCTGCCGTAGGCCAAAGCATTTGCTTTATTAACCAATGGTAATAAAACACATTCATAACAGGGGAATCCCACATCACTTCCTCTTTTCTGTCTAAATAAAAGGAAGGTTTTAACTTTAACATAGTAAAATTACTTATAACAAAACAGCTATCAAGCAAGAATTACAGTTACAACATTTAGTCTATTTTGGCAAAATTAAAGAAATGACAGTATTAAAAAAACAAACATGAAGCCAGGTGGTGGTGGTGCACGCCTTTAATCCCAACACTGGGAGGCAGAGGCAGGTGGATGGATCTCTGTGAGTTTGAGGCCAGCCTGGTCTACAGAGCTAGTTCCAGGACAGGCTTCAAAGTTACAGAGAAACCCTGTCTTGAAAAACCAAACCAAAGCAAGCAAGCAAACAAACAAAAAACCTGATGAAGATAACAACCAAAACTGAAAACAGCACTTCCCCATTCCCCAATAATTTGTATAGATTGTTTAAAAGGATGTCTGTCTCTTTAGTTTATTAATTTTTGGCACGATTTTATGCAGCATGCAGGAAGAAATAGAAACTCAGTGTGCTTTTTTTTTAAATTAAATCATTCAGCATTTTGATAGTTTAAGGTGATTTATAAAACATAGAAATCCAGCGGCATTGATTCACTTGGGCATATCAGTGCCCAAAGTTGAGAAATGTGTTATCTAACTGTAGTTGTTAGTGCTACCAGTTTTATCACATCTGAGGATGAGCCTTTAGCATGCCCATGAAAGGTTGTCTTGACAATGTTAATACTAGTAGGAGGGGTCCTGTCTGCTGTGTGACACCATTTCGTAGGCAGTGGAGTAGACAAAGAAGTTGGGCGCTAGAATGCATGTGTTCAACCTGCTCTTTGTTCCTGTTTATGGGCCATGGATTTGAAGTGAGCATCTCTCTTGGATGTTGCTTCTGTGACTTTCTTGCCACTATAACCTGAAACTATGAAATAAATAAATTCTTTTGCCCTTAAGTTGCTTTTGTCAGGATATTACATATAACATGAAGAGAGATGGAGACATTGAACTATGTCAGTTTGTAGACTTAGCTAAGTTGAATAACAGAGACAGCTAAACCATAAATCCTATTATTTATAATTTTAATTAATGAATTTTTAATGTGTGCAGTTGTTTTACTTATTTGTGTATCACATGCATGTTTGTTGCCTACAGAGGCCAAAAGAGGGTGTTGGATCCCCGGAAGTGGAGTTGTAGATAGTTGTGAGCTGCCATGTGGGTGCTGCCTATTGAATTGGGGTCCTCTGTAAGAGCAGCAAGTGTTTGTAACTCCTGAACTACTTCTCTGACCCCTATTTTATTTATTTTTTGAGATGAAGTCTTGTGTTGCCCAGTGTATCCTTAAACTTCCTCCTGCCTTAGCCTCTCTGTGTCAAGATTAAAGGTGTGCTCCACTATGCCTGAGTTAGTTTTGCTTTTAGGTTTCTTGTAAATAGAATTTGAAACTCAAAATACCGAGTTATGAGTGAAAACTTAAATGTTAAGACTAGCTTGATTCTGAATAAAAAATAAAGTATGAGTAGGAGGTGTGAAGCTGTTAATTTATCTATTTTTAGTATGTGAATGTTATTATGTTGGAATTTTAACTAGAGTATTACAAACTGAAAATTCATATTTTTAAGCCTGTTGTTTTCATGTGTAATCTATATAAGTAGTGAAAGTTATCTGATCATTATTCTATAAACTGATGACAAACTTTAGTGAATTTTCACAATTATCATTTTTTGAAGCATTTAAAATTGAAGTATATTAATTAAATTTAATTAATTAAATTTAAAGTAAAGGTGATTAAAGCTACACTTTTAATTAAAACAGGCATCATAGGTAGGCTAAACAGAAATAGGAATATATATACATATATATATACATATACATATATACACACATACATAAACACACACACACACATATATAAAATCCTTAGCTTCTTCTGAGGATGTAGGTGAGTGGTAGACCACGTGGTTAACGTACAAAAGCCCCAGTGGCCTCACTTTAATTTTTACAATGCTAAAAATTAGGATCAGCTGTCTTTGTTTATGGTGGCCATTTAGTCTTCCATGTATTATGTGCCATCTGCTTATCAACTTTAAGATTATTGGTTTACTAATAGCTTTATTTCATTTACTAATTTCTTGTTGTTGATTATTGTTGTTCGTAAGCATTTAACTAATGGTTTACATAGTCTTTCAACATTGTGTTGAATCACTTATCTCCTAGAAAGCTGTGATGATAGCATTCTACCTACCAAAAAATATATAATATATGCATGTGTTTCTGAAATGTGTAAAAACACAGAAGATAAAAAGACAAAGATTGGCTAAAGAATTTTCCAAATACTTTGATTTTAAATTTAGTATGACATTATTGAGAAAGGATAGCCTCATTTGCACATGCTCATTATTATATTTTAAAGTATAGTGTGTCTGGTTAGTGTTTGACTTAAAGACATCATTTGAAGACTTTGAAAATCATATTGTGTGTTTGCATGCTCTTAGAAAGTTTCTCACAAAAGGCTAAAAACTAGAACTACAGTGGTGAAAGAGTATAGTCATGTGATTTTTTTTTATTCTGTTCTCTCGTTTTTCTCTAGTCTGCATTGGATTGGTGGCCTAAGATTGACGCTGTATATTGTCACTCAGTTGAACTTCGACATATGTTTGGTGAAACACTTAATAAAGCAATGCAGGGCTGTGGAGCGCACCCAGCAATACGAATGGCACCAGTAAGAAACCATGAGTTTTGACTTTCACCTGTCTGCTGCATTTTCAGTGTCTTCGTCTCATTCCTGCTGACTTGAGTTTGGAGGGTCGGACTGACTCTTCTCTTTCCCAGGAGTGCTGTGTATGGTCTATCACAGTGCCACTGCTCCTAGTTAACAGGATATGTGTTTTTTTGGTTTTTCGAGACAGGGTTTCTCTGTAGCTTTGGAGCCTGTCCTGGCACTAGCTCTTGTAGACCAGGCTGGCCTCGAACTCACAGAACAGGATCTGTCTTTAACTGTGTCTGTGAAGTGAACTTAATTTTCTTAAATAACAGTTTCCAAAAAAATGCTAGTAATATCCTAGTGAATCTCACCATTCTTCTTTTATTTTTAGTTGAACTTTTTTGTACTCAGGTGTTCTGATTTGTTTCTTGGTTTCAAGGATGAGTAATGGAACCAGACCCTTGGATCAGAGTGAATGTCCTGATGCTGAATAGTACATAGAAAATTAGAAACTGACTAAAACAGTACTCAAAGATACATACATTTTAGTAAATACGATCGATCATTCAGTAAAATTTGGGCAAAACTTGATAGGCACTTTGACAATAATGTTTATTTAAACTTAACAAAGGCATACTTCGAAATTGTTCCATGAAATTTATTAATTTAGAATTTAAAGGTCATGGAATGTGAGTTTCCACACCACACCTAATGATAGGATCGTGTACATGATTTCTGTCTGTATGTAGGAAGAGTTTCACATGTCAACTCTTGACATTGATTGGTGGTGCTTTGTCTTCTGCTTATTTTCTATTCTTATTGGCTGCTGTCGCTCACATGGTCAGATGCCAACCAGTCACTGTTTTGCATGGCAGTGGGCTTCTGTGGCTGTAAGTATATATGACCCCTTGTAACTACCTCAGAAAAGTCTGTTATTTCTTTGACTTTTCTGTGTATAGTTACCATTGTAGTCACATCATGTCATTCCAAAAGAAAATATAGCATGTCTTTATTGGTTTTATCTAATAAACTTTCCATCTCACACTTATAATTTAAACAGCTTCCTCCTTGGCATGCTTTTATTTCCAAGTTCCTATCATCAGTATACAAAGTATACTAAATACTTTTGTTTTATACAGTTAGCTTCACTGCTTTCCAGTTGTCAGTAGCAGTTTTTGAGGATGTAAAAAAAAAATACTAGATATTCAAATGAAAAATTTTTTTTTCGAGACAGGGTTTCTCTGTAGCTTTTTTTTTTTTTTTTTGGTGCCTGTCCCGGAACTAGCTCTTGTAGACCAGGCTGGCCTCGAACTCCCAGAGATCCGCCTGCCTCTGCCTCCCAAGTGCTAGGATTAAAGGCGTGGGCCACCACTGCCCGGCTCAAATGAAATTTTTTATTTAAGGAGCTTTGGCATTATTTATCTCAAAAATAATAACTGAAAGGGCAAATCATTGGTTTGTTTGTTTGTTTGTTTTTTCCTTCACTGTTGGAGATCAAGGCCAGGTCCCCCATATATGCCAGACATGTATTGTACTATACCCTCTTGGCCCAATGATATTTTATTAGATAAAATTTAATATGAAAGCTTACTTTAGTTGACCTTTTGTGATGACAAGTACACAGTATATTTTCAATTAAAAAGTTTGTCACAGGTATATATGTTAAAGGTAACATATAATAGCTATGTAAATATTATTTAACTAGACATTAATTCCTTTAAACTTTAGTAATTCCTTGACCTCACCCCACACTTTGGTTTTCCATTAGGATAGCATGCTAACAGTCAAAACCAGGGCCTTTACTATGAACAACTATACCACTGAGCTGTATCTCCAACCCCGGATTACTGTGTACTGGGATATAGTTCAGTGGTAAAGTGCTTACCTCATATACATTGGCCCTTAGAATCAATTTTCATCATTGCAAAAAATGGTTTTGTTTTTATTACCTAAGTTTATTATAACTCTTATGCTGGTAGGAGATATAATAGGAATTGATGAAAGAAACATATTTGCTCCTGTTTTATATCCAACCTCGTACTTCCTCCATTTAATTTTTATGTATGAGTGCTAAAACGAAATGAACCTTGTTTATTCCTTTGAACAGCTAGAGTTTTGAGTGGTAGTGTGATATGTTTGACATTGAAAAGTTTTTATTAGATTTGGTTGTTAGTTGGCTCTATTAGCCCTATAGTATACGATAATCAGTATTTTCTTAAAGCCATAATTAGAGAGGATTTCTTGTGGTTCAAGGATATCAATGATAGGAATTTTTATTTCCATTTTTATTTATTTTTGGGAATACCAATATAAGTTTAATTTTCAGAATTACTTTTAAGCTTTTTTTCCTTTGGGATATAGGCCATGTAGCTTTGGTTGACCTCGAACTTGCTGTCTTCCTGCTTCCACCTTCCTAATGTTTTATAAGATTTATTTTTACTTTTTTTTTTTTTTTTT
>NC_022014.1:19643380-19646776 GCF_000317375.1 Microtus ochrogaster | reverse complement strand
GAACTCACAGAGATCCACCTGCCTCTGCCTCCCGAGTGCTGGGATTAAAGGCGTGCGCCACCATCGCCCGGCCCTATTTTTACTATTTTTAATTACATGAGTATATGTGTGGGTGTGTTCACATGAATGTAATTGCCCATGTAGACCAGAGGCATCAGATTCCCCCTAGAGCTGAAGTTAAGGTGATTGTGAGCCATCTGACCTTATTGCTGGGGACTGAACTCAGGTCCCCTGATAAAGCTGTACTCACTCTTGATGACTGAGCCATCTCTCTGACTATTGCTAATGTTTTAAAGCTTTGTATATTCTTATGTATAGAATTTTGAATGTATGTGTGTAATGGCTGTAGGAAAGTTTTTTGCTTTTTGTTGTTGTTGTTGTTGTTTGTTTTGTTTCAAGATAGGGTTTTTCTGTGTAACAGCTCTGACTGTCCTGGAACTTACTTTGTAGACCAGGCTGACCTCAGAGATCTTTCTGCCTCTGCCTCCCAAGTGCTGGGATTAAAGGCATGCACCACTTCTGTCTGGCCCGGGTTAATATTTTCATCATTTCTACTTTCATATAGGAAGTAGAGAATTAATATGACTCAGTTATATAGAGTAAGGAAGTTTTAGTGTTTGGGAATCCTTAAGGTAAGCAGCACTCCTTTTTGTGCTTGTGTGCAGACAGGTGACAGATGTGCCTGGTGCGGATGCTAGGCTCATAGGCTGCTCCTTGCATTTGTAGACTTAAGAATTCAAGCCTTCACTTTTCTGCAAAAGTAGCAATCCAGAAGTTCCTTGTGGCTGGGTCTCATGGAACACACCTTTAATCCCAGCTCTTGGGTGACATAGGCAGACAAATCTCCATGAATTGGAGGCCAGCACGGGCATGTAGTTTGATCATTTTTCAAAAAAACGGTTCTTTCTATCAATAGGTAATGTAATATGTGTTTCAAAGCTTGACAACTGCCTACTATTTTGGAGGTAAGTTAGTTTGTATAAAGCAATAGTTACTTGGGGGCTGGAGAGATGGCTCAGCAGTTAGGAGCACTTGTTGCTCTTAGAAAAGACCTGAGTGGTTCCCAGCCCCCTTAAGGTGGCTCATGAAGATCCTTATCTCTAGTTCCAGGGGATCTGGTGCCTCTTCTGACTTTTGCCAGCACCAGCATGTACACTGTGCACATGCATATGCACAAGCAGGCAAAACATACTTGTAAACCTTCTTTTAAAGCAAAAAAAAAAAAAAAAAACCCTAATTGTTTGGATTTTCTTTTTCTTCAACAAGATAATAAAAATATGTTATTTTTACTTTTAGCCAACATAGTTCCTCTTTTTGACTCTTCTACAGAGCAGCCCTGAAAATGTTTTGGATAAACTCAGCCAGTTTCCTCAGAGTTTTTATTATATATATTTTGCGTTGGATGATGGGCTTTTTTTTTATATTTATTATTTATTCATTTATTTATTTATTTATTTATTTATTTATTTATTTATTTATTTATTATGTATACAATCTATATTCTGTGTGCATGTCTGCAGGCCAGAAGAGGGCGCCAGACCTCTTTACAGATGGTTGTGAGCCACCATGTGGTTGCTGGGGATTGAACTCAGGACCTTTGGAAGAGCAGGCAATACTCTTAACCTCTGAGCCATCTCTCCAGCCCCCGGATGATGGGCTTTTATTGTTTCAACTCATTGAAAGTGTTTCATTTGATTTGTTTTGATAACTAAGCAAACCAAGGTCAAATATTGTTAAAGGAATTAAAATGTCACATGGCCAGTGAATAATCAGGCAGAGTTAGTTTTGAGGTTTTTCTGATATCCAGCCTTCATACTGTTTGTCTGGATACCATGTTTCTAAGGACTGCTTTAAATATTGCTTTTGGTTATGGGAACTAGCTGTTTTCATATGAGTACTTTACCCATGTTTCTGGTTTTTTTTTTTTTTTACTTTAGTAATATTTTAAATTTTTGAAATATTTGTCTCATCCATGATAATTTATATTTTAAAACTAGAAATATGATTAAATAAAATTAAAGTGTGAAGTTTTTTTATTTTTGTTGTAGATAGGATCTTGGCATAGATGTTTCTTTGCATGCCTGTAAGTCAGTCTCATAGTCGTGAATTAGCTGTGGTTTTGGTTCCTAATTAAGTACCCGATCCTCTGACTTAGAAATTTCTTCCTGGCATAGCTGACTGTCTTTTACTAACATGTAGCACATGTGTCAGTTTAGCACAAGTGAAGGTTTTTGTTTGTTTGTTTACATTTTTTCTTAAACTGTTTGTTAAGCAGCAAATTATTCTGGACTCTATGTAGACTACTAATGACCATTAAATTAAAAGAAGTATTTGAAATTTCTCAAATCTTAGATTTCCTACTAGTCAATTATACTGCAGAACAATATCTACATGTTAGTACCTGACATTAAACTAAAAATTACTTAAAAGGTGATTACTAATCAGAGAAAAGTTTTCTATCAACTGATTGTTCTTGGATTGCATGGTTCTTGTGCAAGAGCGGCATCATACACAATTATATCATAGTAAATTTGTTCAGTGAAGGTTTCACATTCATTCAGGTTAGACTTTGAAATACACACACACACACAGCATAGAGTCACTTACACACTGTCACTCAGTCTAGTACACACACACACACACACACATATCTACTTTAATAAGAGCAAACATTACACAGAACTTACTAAATACATCTGATAAACATTTGCTTTAGTGTTGTAGAGTTTGAGTATTTTATTTCTTAAACATTTGAAAATTAAGACCTGTGTATCGTGGGATGTCTCATCTCGTAGTTGTTAACTGAAAGAAAATCATCTGTCTGCAGAGATGTTTGTCATGGCCAAATAAAGACTGCACAGTCTGCTGCTCCTGTATCTGTCTGTGCTCACTGCAGGTACCAGGTCAAAAGCAGAGTCTTTTTGTGATGTTATAAGACTAGAAAGAAGACAGAATGACACCGAATCCAGGATGTAATTGTTGGGATTATTTTTAATTTCTTTTAACTTTTAGGGGCATTATTTTGCCTATATGTATGTCTTTGTGATGGTATCAGATCTTGGAGTTACAGACAATTGTGAGCCACCATTTGGGTACTGGGAATTGAACCCAGGTCCTCTGGAGTCAGTACTTTTTTTTAAATTTATTTATTTATTAAAGATTTCTGCCTCCTCCCCGCCACCGCCTCCCATTTCCCTCCCCCCTCCACCGATTAAGTCCCCCTCCCTCATCAGGCCGAAGAGTAATCAGGGTTCCCTGACCTGTGGGAAGTCCAAGGACCGCCCACCTCCATCCAGGTCTGGTAAGGTGAGCATCCAAACTGCCTAGGCTCCCACAAAGCCAGTACGTGCAGTAGGATCAAAAACCCATTGCCATTGTTCTTGAGTTCTCAGTAGT
>NC_022014.1:19628734-19640175 GCF_000317375.1 Microtus ochrogaster | reverse complement strand
TTCTTTCTTAATTTCTTCCTTGATCCAGGTGTGGTTCAATAGTTGACTGTTCAGTTTCCATGAGTTTGTCGGCTTTCTGGGGGTAGCATTGTTGTTGCCTTCTAACTTTAGTCCGTGGTGATCTGATAAGACACAGGTGGACACTGATATTTTTTTTTTGTTGTTGTTTTTTTTTTTTGTATCTGTGGAGCTTTCCTTTGTTTCTGAGTATGTGGTCAATTTTCGAGAAGGTTCCATGAGCTGCAGAGAAGAAGGTATATTCTCTCTTATTTGGGTGGAGTGTTCTATAGATGTCTGTTAGGTCCATTTGCTTCATTACCTCCAACAATTCTCTTAATTCTGTAGTAGGTTTCTGTCTGATTGACCTGTCCATTGGTGATAGAGGTGTGTTGAAGTATCCTACTACTAGTGTGTGTGGTTTGATGTCTGCCTTGAGTTCTAGTAATATTTCTTTTACATAAGTGAGTGCTTTTGTATTAGGGGCATAGATATTCAGGATTGAGACTTCATCCTGATGAAATGTTCCATCAGTATAAAGTGTCCATCTCGATCTCTTCTAATTGATTTTAGTTTGAAGTCAGTTTTGTTAGAAATTAGTATGGCCACACCTGCTTTTTTCTTAGGACCATTTGCTTGAAAAACCTTTTCCCAACCCTTTACTCTGAGTAGATGCCTGTCTTTGTGGTTGAGATGTGTTTCTTGCAAACAGCAGAATGTTGGATTTTGTTTTCGTATACAATCTCTTAGCCTGTGCCTTTTTATAGGTGAACTGAGACCATTAATATTAAGTGATATTAATGACCAGTGGTTGTTTACTATGGTTTTTCTTATTGTTTTTGATAGTAGAGTTTGTGTGTCTCCCTTCTTTGAGTTGTGCTGGTGAAGGTTTGCTAGATGCCTGACTTATTGTAGGCCGTGTTGGCTATGTTGGGTTCCTTGGGTTGTGATTTTCCTTCTATTACTATCTGTAGTGCTGGATTTGTGGCTACGTATTGTTTAAATTTGTTCTTATCCTGGAATTGTTTTCTCCATTGATAGTGAACGATTGCTTGGCTGGGTATAGTAGTTTGGGTTTGCATCCATGGTCTGCAGTACCTCTATCCAGGACCTTCTGGCTTTCATGGTTTCCATAGAGAAGTCAGGTGTAAGTCTGATTGGTTTACCTTTATAAGTTACTTGCCCTTTTTCCGTTCCAGCTCTTAATATTCTTTCTTTAATCTGTATATTTTGTGTTTTGATTATTATATGGCGAGGGGATTCTTTTTTTTTTTGATCTAGTCTGTTTGGTGTTCTGTATGCTTTTTGACTATTCAAGGGAATATCTTTCTTTATGTTGGGAAAGTTTTCCTCCATAATTTTATTAAACATGTTTTCTGGGCCTTTGAGCTGTGACTCTTCTCCTTCTTCTATTCCCATTATTCTTAGGTTTGGTCTTTTTATTGTGTCCCATATTTCCTGAATGTTTTGTGTTGAGAATTTGTTGGCTTTGCTGTTTTCTTTGATCAGTGCTTTTATTTTCTCTATGGTGTCTTCAGAATCTGAGATTCTTTCTTCTATCTCTTGTATTCTATTGATTATGCTTGTTTTTGTAGACTCTGCTCGTTGACCTAGGTTTTCCATATTCAGCTGGTCCTCAGTTTGTGTTTTCTTCCTTGCTTCCATTTCAGTTTTCAATTCTTGAACTGTTTCCATTACCTGTTTGATCGTTTTTCTTGGTTTCCCAGGGTATCATTTACGCATTTACTCACTTCTTCAAACTTTTTGTTATACTTTTCATCCATTTTTATAAGGGCGTTTTTTACATGTTGTTTAAGGGACTCTATTGCTTTCATAAAGTCAATTTTTTCCACTTCTTCTCTGTTAGGGTGTTCAAGTCCTTCTGTTGTAAGATCATTGGGTTCTGGTGTTTTCATGTTGTTTTTCAGATTGTTGGGTGAATTCTTGCCTTGGCACCTGCCCATCTCCTCCTATCGATGCTATCTAATGGGTCTTTTAAAACAGGAACAGGTTTTTCCTCCTGTCCAGGGGCCCCGCTTACAAAATGCCTTCTCTCCGTTTCCTGGGTCCCGCTGCTGGCCAAGATCTCTTTCACCACTCAGAAGGGTCTTCAGGACCAGGACCAGGACCAGGCTCCCTGTACGCCAGGGACGTAGCCAACGAAGGCCTACCCCTCTGCAGGCCAGCCAACAAAACAGATGAACTCCTGCTGCCCTCTGCCCCGAGCTCCCTATCCAGCGCCCAAACAGGCTAAACTGGGTGATCCCGCAGCCCCGTGGAAGGGAGGGGCAGTGAAGGAGGCCCCTGGGCGCAAGCTGGGATATGCCAGGGAGAGAGAGGTCGCAGTAGAGGAGGAGCAGCCCCAGCAGAGGGTACCAGCCCTCGCAGGCTAACTGGGGTGTCAAGGGGGTCGGGGAATGCCCCCACTCCATTTACTGTGACCTGCCGCGGGCCAAGAACACTCTCCCCACTCAGGATGGTCTTCAGGGACAGGACCAGGCTCCCTGTTCGCCCGTGGACTTCGCCAATAAAAGGTCTACCACTCTGCAGGCCAGGCTCCCAAAAACCTACTTGATTTAGTTGTAGTGTGGCGATCTGCTCTCAGTGTGGGCTTCACTGTTTCATGCTTGGACTATCCGGCACCCGCCGCGTCTGCGCGCCCTGGAGTCAGTACTTTTAACTGCTGAGTCATCTCTCCAGACCCTGGATTTTTTTTTTTTAATTGACTGACATCCAGAATTAATTACTTTTTTTCCCCTCCAGTTTTTCAAGACAGGGTTTCTCTGTGTAACATTCCTGGCTTTACTAGATCTTGTTCTGTAGACCAGGCTGGCCTCGAACTCACTGAGATCCACCTGCCTCTGCCTCCCAGTGCTGGATCAAAGCATGAGCCATCATCACCCAGCCAGAATCAATGATTTAATGAGCCATAGTATCTCTGTAACTGAACCACATTGTCATTAAAGAGTTCTGCTTTATGAATATCCTTAGACAAAAAGGCAAATACATGCATTCTATAACTTGAAAGAGGAAATCAGAACAAAAAATCAAGTTCACAACCAAAACTATAAACACAGTTTGCCTACAGAAGTTCATCAATTGTAAAGAGGGTACTTTTACTTCTGTCTCAAAGTAGATGTTTAGCTCCTTTTTGCAGTATCCTGGAATTCATCATAGTTTTTCATTCTTTTACTACAGCCAAGAAGTGATTCATCTTACAACTGATAATGTTGCACAGTCTATAGGGTGTGTGTGTGTGTGTGTGTGTGTCTGTGTGTGATACATGCTTGCTAACTTGGGTTCCCCAGTATGTATATGTGTATAGATATGGGCCCAGTATTTTTCCTCTTATGTTTTCATATTTTGAAATCCAGTTTTTTTAAACCCAGGAACCAACTTGATATCATACATTTAGTGTTTTAGATTTTAATTAAAGTTTACTAGGTTATTATATAGAAGAATAATAAAAATGCTATAAAAACATTTTTAAAATGCAATGTTAAATTTATGCTTATTAACTTATGTTTCTACTAGTGTCCATTTGGTGGTATAAAATGTATTTGTTTTCAAAGCCTTTTAAATAATTTCTTCTATAAAGTATAGCTTTATTCTGAATCTGATGTCTAATTCTCACTAAGGTGCTGTTATGTTTTGTTTTGTTACTAGAGTCTTACATTTAAAGAAAAAGTAACAAGCCTTAAATTTAAAGAAAAGCCTACAGACCTGGAAACAAGGAGCTATAAGTATCTTCTTTTGTCCATGGTGAAACTAATTCATGCAGATCCAAAGCTTTTGCTTTGTGTAAGTATTTTAATGAAATGCTGTGAAATTATTCCACTAATTTTGTTGAATTGAAAGGACAAAATCCTTTCTATTAGACATTGCCAAGAAAACTAATTTCCAGAGAGTCCCAATATAATTAGACCACATTTTCTAGTCTTTCCCCATCATTGAATGGACTTTTGTGTCATTGTTTGCCGTTGCATTATAGTCAGACATGTTTTGGGGTCAGGTGGAACAATGAGCTGTAAAAGCAGTATGCTCTGTATCTATACCACTTATTATTTTTTTCTATTACTAAGCAAGTTAGCTTTTATAGCTAGCTCCCTGTGTTCCTTCACCAGGCTTCTGTTATCTATATTAGAAAAGAAAGTAAAAATGAGAGTGGTTACTCAATTATTGCCGCACCTCTGCTTTTTATTAGAGTCCTGAGAACATCATTTTGGTGCACAAAGTAATTAAGAAATAATCTAAATGCAGTAACTAGCTGATAGTTACATGAAGGGATTAAATGCATAGGCTCTAGAGAAAGACTAATTAATTATTAGCCGGTGTTTTTCTTAACCTTGCATCTTAAGTTTTTCAGCTGAAATAGTAGGTAATAGTAGTTCCTACCACAGAGAGATCCTTAAGAAGAGTAAAATAGTATGTGTAAGAACAATTCCTGGTATGTAATAAGTGATAAGATTGGTTGCTGCTACTATTCATAAGAGACAGTTAATATTAACCTTAGTAATGTTTAAATAAAACAACTTGAATTGTTCATAGGATGACATGTTTAAATCTTGGGTTTTCCTAATCCTTGAAGAACACTGTCAAACAACATTTGTTATTGCTGTACTCAGTGCCAGGCTTTTAAAATGCTTTGGTGCTTTACAGTTTTGCTGCTGTGCTCTTCAAATTACTAAAATATAGGCATTCATAACTAAATGCCTGTGGTTTCAAGAATTCTATGAGCCTCAAGTGTGTATGTGTGAATATGTTCATGTGCACACATATGTTTTGCTTTTTGTTCTTTTTGAGACAAAAATCTTCCTGTGTATCCTGAGTTGGTCTTGAACTCGACATCCCCACTGGTATTACAGGACTTTATCATCTTGCCCCCACTCCTGAAATTTAAGAATATTTACACATGAGCAATTTCTCTGATAATGAGAGATAGTAGACACAGAGAGGATGAAGTTCCCAAAGGATCAGTTACCCCAAAAGAAAATCTTTGAGCTTTTTGACCTTTTGGAAAGTCCACCCAAATTTTGAGATTCTCATAGAATAGTTAGATCCTTGACTTGGAAAAATTCCATAAAATTTTTAAGTGGACTCTGAAATAATAATCCTTTTTCTCTTGTTTTCTCTGGTGTGTGGCATAAGTTATGCATCTCACTATGAATGTCGCATAACACTAGGGGTGCATTGTTTACATGGCTGTAAGTTATGTTCAAGTAGGTTATTGTTTGAAGAACAAGGGTTGAATTGTTTGAGGGAAAAAGAGTTTAAGTAAAGTTTATTATTTTCCAAGAATTATGGAACTCCTTTTTGTTTTCCTTGGATGATTCTGGGGATTGAACCAGAGTCTAGCAGTCTTATAATGCAGACAGGTATTCTACCATTGGCCTGACCCTGGCCTTTCTGGGGCTTTTGTTTTGTGTTGGGTGGAGCTGGGTAGATGGGGTTTTATTTGATAGGCAACTGTCACTACCTCTGGAAATTGCTTCTTTTACTGCCATCTAGTGGTTAAGTAACTTTACCTGGTAACCATAGGAAAATAAATTTTAAGCCTTCGTTAATAGGAGAAATATAAACACAGTCTCATTCATGGTATTTTAAAAAGTAATATGATTCTATCTTTGCTGAGATTTAAGGCATATGCCACCACTACCTGACTTTAAAAAATTATATTTTTATTGAGTTACAATTCACATAGTATTAAAAAAGCAGCATTTCATGATGAGGCTGTAGCTTGCTTCACATCTGTGAATGAGGCCATAGGTTCAATCCTTAGTCCTAACCCCCCCCCCCATTTGTTATTTCTAGAACATTTCAACACCGCTAAAGAAAACAGTAACTATTTGCAGTTGGGCTTTACTTTGTGTCTCATAATCCTGCCAGTATGTTCTTTAAAAATTTTGAAGTTTGAGTCAGGCAGTAGTGGCTCATGCCTTTAATTCCAGCACTCAGGGAGACAGAGGCTGACAGACTCTATGAGTTTGAAGCCAGCCTTGTCTACAGAGTGAGCTCCTGGATGGCCAATGCCACACAGAGAAATGCTGTCTCCAAAAGCGAGATAAAAATAAAGTTTGAAGGATGTAGGGAGATGACTCAGTGCCACATACACAGAGAGATACACATGTATATAAAAAAAATAAATAAGATAAAAAATAGAGGTTGGTTTTTCTCTTGCAGAATCCAAGAAAACAGGGCCCTGAAACTCAAAGCAGTACAGCAGAATTAATTACAGGCCTTGTCCAACTGGTCCCTCAGTCACACATGCCAGAGATTGCTCAGGAAGCGATGGAGGTAAGGGGAAGTGAATTTTAGGTTCTTGAGAGAAAGATTGTAACTATCTTCATTCTTCTTTTTCTAGGAACTTTTTCAAGCAATTATTTGACTCTTTTATATGCTTTCTTTTAAAAAAATTACTGAATTTTTAGACTGTGTGTGTGAACGTGCGCACACTGTGCTTACAGAAGCCAAAAAAATAGTGTTGGAATTCCTGGAGCTAGAATTACAAACCATTGTGAGCCACCTGATGTGGTTGATGTAATGTGCACTTGGGTCCTCTGCAAGAATCTTGAATACTTTTAATCCCTGAGCCCCGGAGCCATATCTCTAGTCCCTTTACTTACTTATTTGATGTTCTTTGGTGTATAGTTTCAGTGAGTGAAAAATGGATGTCTGTTCTGTAAAGGACATGTTTATGTCTTTATGTTTTATAAGCTCCTGTGGAGGGGGACTCTGTTTATTTGCTTTACATTATTGGTAGCAACAGCACAACATTGTACCAAGTAATTTTTTAAGACTTATTTATTTTTATATAGTTATTTTTTTGTATGGATGTTTTGTGTGCATGTATATTTATGTACTGTTTGTGTGAGTTGCCTGAGAATTCCAGAAGAGGGGAGTGGATTTGTTTTTTTGTTTTTGTTTTTAAATTGTTTGTGCATGTGGAGGTCAGAAAAAATTCAGGTTTCTGTCCTTGGATGGCTACTATGTTTATCAGCTCTAGCCATCTCACCAGCCCTTACAATTTCCTTACATTGATAGGCTTTTGGGACAAGATTTGCCTATAGTTTCCTGTCCAGTCTCTAAGTCCTGAAGTAATCCTCCATCTTTAGCCCTTGTACTAGCTGAAATTATACTTGTGTACCACAAGCTGTGCTGTATTTGGATTACACTGTATAAGAATTTTGGAAGTTTATGATTCCTTTATTCCTTAAATTTATTATTGTGTCTCTGTATGATGGAGTAAAGTGTGTGTACTTGCTGTAGTACCTGTCTGGAAGTCAGGGGGCAACCTTGTGGGGTTACTCTGCTTCCACTTTTGAATGGGTTCCAGGGATTGAATTGAGTGAGGTCTTCAGGCTTATGTAACAGGTACCTGATGAGCCAGAGGTAATTGATGAGAGATACTCAATGTTATTTCTAAGGGTTACTACAAACAATACTGTCAAAGATGCTGTATCATTTTATATTTTCATTAGCAGTATATTAGTGTTTTGGTATTTCTTCATCTAGCTGACACTTGTATTGTCTGATTTTAAAATTACAGTCAGCCTACTGTGTTAGCAAAGTTGACTTTAAAAAAGTTATGTTTATAGTTGGATTTGATAACTCACGCCATTAAACCCGTCACTCAGGATTCAGAGGCAGGTAGATCTCTGAGATTGAGACCAGTTTGGTCTACAGAGTGAATTCTGACATAGCCAAGGCTACACAGAGAAACCCCACCTCAAAACAGCAACAAAATTAGATTCGCTTATTTATTGTGTGGGGGCGTGTACATACCACAGCATACATGTAGAGGTCAGAGGATAATTTGCAGGAGTTGGTTCTCTCCTTCCTTCATTGGGTCCCAGTGATCAAACTCAGGTTGTCAGGCGTGGCAGCCAGTGCACCTATGGAGCTACTTTATCACCTCAAAATTTACTTTCGAGCTTTATTTTTATACTGACAACCTAAAAGTACATCTTTAATCTGAATAAAATTTACTGATATATAATTTACATATAGTAAGTAATCTAAGGCCTAGAATATATCTCTATTTGCCCCAGAAAGTTCCCTGTCTGCAGGTAGTACTCCTACCCTTGTCCACATGTACTGGTCTGATTCAGTCACTCCAGGTTAGTTCTGCATGTCTGTTGTTCATGAATAGAATTCATTAAATGTGATCTTACTTTGTATCCCCCCTTAAATTAGGAAGTGGTTTTTATTATTTATTTTATATTCTTCTGTATTGTTGCACATGTTAGTTCCTTTTTTCCTGATTGTTATGAATATTTCACTCATTCATTAATAGACAGCATCCATTACTACTGAACATTAGCCTTGTATTCCTTTGCAGTCCTCATCCTGTCTCAGCCCTTGTTTAATTATTGATTTGTTTTGTTACTGTAGATTAGGAATAAAAGTTCTTATCTGTAGTTCAGCATAATTGTTGAAGCTGTATTGTATTAAGTAGTTGGTATTTTTTAAGGTTCATCCTATTTTGTTCTCTTTAATGTCCAATTATATGAATATAGCATTGTTTGTTTATTCATTTGTCTGTTGTCTGTTGATGATCATTTTTGTTTTTGCTTTTGGCTGTTTAGCGATCAAACTTTTGCTGGAAGTGGTGGTACAAGCCTTCAATCCCAGCATACTAGTAGGCCGAGACAGGCAGATCTCTGTGACTTTGTTGACAGCCTGGTCTACGTGGAAAGTTCTAAACCAACCAGTGCTGTTATAGATTAAGACCTTGTTATCAAAATGATGAAGATGATGAAAAAGAAAATAAAAAGAAAAAAATGATTGGTTCTAGGTTCACTTATATATAAATTTAAGATGTGAACAGAATTTTTTCATTTTTTTGAGTAAATTCCAACCATTGGGAAAACAGACAAACATACAAGCAAAACAAAAGCAAAATAACAGCCTGCTTTACATAGAGTATTCAAAGACAGTAAGGGCTACATAGGAAGACCCTGTCTAAAAATAAAATGAGTTACTGATGAGTGCAAAAACTGGATGAATCTCACAGCCATGATATTAGATGAAAATAATCAAATACAAAGAGTATACTGTTGATTTCCCTTACATAGAGCCTAAAAACAAGCAAAACAGTTTGGCAATGATGTTCAGAACAGTGGCTGCTTTTACAAAGAGCTGATGCCTAGGAGATGAGTTCTGAAGGGCTTCCTGGTGTTGGCAGTATAGAGCAGGTAGAGGTGGAAATTCTCTGAGCTCTTCTCTCCAGATTATGTCTGTACCTACATCCCTTGTGCTTAAGGCTAGAAATATTTGAAACGTTTGCCTAGAACATTTGTGCATTCCTTGTATACGCATTTGCTGTGTGTGTGTGTGTGTGTGTGTGTGTGTGTGTGTGTGTGTGTGTGTGTGTGCGCGCTCGTTCAGCCTAGTAACTTGTTGGGAGCAAAATCCCCTGATCTTGAGTGCCTACAGATGCTCTGAGCACGAGACCTTTGTTTCTGGTGAGTTTGGCTGGGACGTGGCTATCTCTATATAATCTGCCCCTGAACACAATAAAGGGGGCATTCTTGGGGAATTCAAGGATGACCCGTGTCACTGTCTCTCTATCTGTGTGTGTCTTTGTATTTTAACCTCCAGCCCCTTGCCCGAAGCTCGGGAACCTGGGTGCCAGCCCACAGAGCGCAGACACAGGGGCGCGTTGCGTGACAGTAACTGATATATTGCTTGTACTCTTTTGGAGGCTCTATTCAAATATTTTGATTGCTTTCACCTAAATAATTAGTTCTTCCTTTTTTTCCTTATGTATATTATGTATAATTCAAGGTAAAAAAACCAGAAAAATACACATACTGTTTTAATGGAGTATAAGGAGGACTTTAATTATTCATTAATAAGAGAATGGATTAACATTTAGGAGTGGTATTTCAATTTGGTATTTTATTAAACATCCATTAAAGTCTATCTGAGTCATTCAGCAATATTCGAAAATATTTGTGAAACATTGGATTAGTGTAATGTGTTTGCAGCTCTGTTGAAGCAGTCAGTCATGAAGTAGTCAGTCATTGTTTTCATCAACAATGAACCACATTGCCGGGCGATGGTGGCGCACGCCTTTAATCCCAGCACTCGGGAGGCAGAGGCAGGCGGATCTCTGTGAGTTCGAGACCAGCCTGGTCTACAGAGCTAGTTCCAGGACAGGCTCCAAAACTACAGAGAAACCCTGTCTCGAAAAACCAAAAAAAAAAAAAAAAACTAAAAACAAAACAAAACAAAACAAAACAATGAACCACATATATTAAGGTGTTTCCCAACAAATTATATTATCTAATCACCCCATAGCCATCTTAGTTTATGCCAGTATTCTCTGTGATACTGGCATGATGACAGATTACCTTTGAGGCTCTTCTCAGGGTTTATCTATGTCAAGTGACACATGGCAGTATGGAAAATTAAAACAGGAGGACATGAAAAGGAATATAATCTCATTGAAATGGTAAAAGGTCAATAAATTTTTGTTCCCATTAATCAAAAATTTTTATTATTTGTTTGTTTGTTTGTTTGTTTGTTTGTTTTTTCGAGACAGGGTTTCTCTGTGGTTTTGGAGCCTGTCCTGGAACTAGCTCTGTAGACCAGGCTGGTCTCGAACTCACAGAGATCCGCCTGCCTCTGCCTCCTGAGTCCTGGGATTAAAGGCGTTTGCCACCACCGCCCGGCTCAAAAATTTTTATTAAGTAGAGAATGTGTCACCTAAGAAATCCCCAAACACCTAAATCTTATTCCAGGACAAACCATTTTATACTACAGACTTAAAGTTGGGATTCGGGGTCCAGCTTCTGACTGATGCTCTTTATACTATAATATTGCTTCTCCCCTTATACTGCATATATAATGCACATCTAAAACACAGATGTGATTCGGTAGCTTAACACCCCTAAAAGAAAACCTTAGTATGCCTTATTTTCTTTGCATATGAGACACTTCCCCCAAGTTCCCATAATAGAGAGCCAGAACCGCTGAAGCACAGAGCCCATAGGATTGCTCCTCGTTGCCTTTTATCTTTCCAGTTGTCACATGTATTTGTTTGCAAAGTTTAAATAGAATAAGAGAAAGTGAGTGCTTTAATTTCCCAATCAAATCTGTGCCACTGTTGTCAAAAACAGAAAATCCTAAAGTATTAATAATTGTACCAAGTGTTTATATAATAATGGTAAAACTGAATTTTAATTTGTGTTACTGTTTTTAAAGTGGAGACTATAAGTTACTTGTTTGTTTCAAATAACATTTCATTGATGTTTTAGTAAAAAGAGAATAAAGCACCCATATGTATGTCGACCACCGACTGAATGTACAGAGCTCAATAGAAGTTGCTATGAAATGGGGAAATATTGTGGAATTGTAATCTAGGTTGTGCAGGTTTGAAGGAAGAGTCTTTGCTCTCATAGCCTTTGATGGTTTTATTTATTTATTTATTTATTTATTTA
>NC_022014.1:19609379-19628254 GCF_000317375.1 Microtus ochrogaster | reverse complement strand
AAAACAAAACAAAAAACAAAAAACAAAAAACAAAAAAAAAACAGAAATAGCATATTTATATGGTAATCACTTATTTAAAATAAGTTATTTAAGACCTGTTGGTACTACTCATGAAATACTTCAGAAATAAACTGGTGCTAGATACAAAGATTGCTTTTCTTGCCCCCTCTATTAATTTTAGGAAATGACTTTTCTAACCAAAAAGTGTGTGACAACCAAGCTAATTTCTGCTGTGTTTCATTGTTTATGTTAATTTTAGGGGTGAACATTTTGTTCTAGAGTTATTACTTATTAAAATCATGTTTATTTCTTAAAGTAGTTTGTGTATACATCTTGGTTCTGATTCATTCACATGTATGTATGTCGCTTATGGTTGAGAATGATGGGGCACAGAGAGTTAGCTCTGAGTTTATGCTGCTCTGGAGAATTGTGTTCCTCAGATTTGCCCTCAGAGAGGTGGTTTTCTCAGCCTCTCAAAGCTACGATTACATAGCCCAATTTGTTAGCATTTGCAGAATAATTACTCAGTGTCAGTTTTCTAACAAGTTCTCAGTGAACTCTTCTCCTTTAAATTTCAGGCCTTGCTGGTTCTTCATCAGTTAGATAGCATCGATTTGTGGAACCCCGATGCCCCTGTAGAGACATTTTGGGAAATTAGGTATATGTACTTTCAAATTTTAATTCAGCTTAAAGTTTTAACTTTGTATTTTGTCTTTGGATATTAGATTTATAGTATTTAGTTTATTGTGATATTTATTTAGTTATACCTATAGATATTTTATGATTTTTGTATTTTATTTGGATTGAAAATATTAAGATACTTAACTGTCATAAAATATCACATATGTACAAAGCAAAAGTTTTTTGATGGTGTTAAATTTTATCTCCCTGCTATAAGCTCTGCTATGTCATGTATTATTCTCTGTGATGTACCTCTACTCAGTTATCAATTGTGTTTGTTTTTTTGAGATAGGATTTTTTTGGTGGCGTGGGGGTGGGGAGTGGTTCAAGACAGGGTTTCTCTGTAGCTTTGGACCCAGCCCTGGAACTTTCTCTGTAGACCAGGCTAGTCTTGAACTCACAGAGACCCGCCTGCCTCTGCCTCCTGAGTGCTGGGATTAAAGGCGTGCGCTACCCCTGCCTGGTGATTTTTTCAAGATAGGGTTTGACTATGTAGTCTTTGCTAGCCTGAAACTCTCTATGTTGATCAGGATGGCCTGGAATCATAGAGATCCATCTGCCTCTGCCTCTAGAGTGCTGGGTCTAAAGGTATGTTCTACCATGCCTGGCTACAATTAGATTTTTTCTAATTAATTAATTGTATGATTAATTTTAATTCTTTTTTTTCGAGACAGGGTTTTTCTGTGGTTTTGGAGCCTGTCCTGGAGCTAGCTCTTGTAGACCAGGCTGGTCTCGAACTCACAGAGATCCGCCTGCCTCTGCCTCCTGAGTGCTGGGATTAAAGGCGTGAGCCACCACTGTCCGGCTGATTAATTTTAATTTTATGTTCTTTGGTGTTTTGCCTATATGTATGTCTTTGTGAGGGTGTCAGATCTTGGAGTTACAGATAATTGTTAGCAACCATGTGGGTGCTGGGAATTGAACCCAGGTCTTCTGGAAGTACAGTCAGTGCTCTTAACCATCTCTCCAACCCCCTATAGTTGTAGTTTTAAATAGATTTTTAGCATTATAAGTCTAAAGTGTTAACATTTTATAACGTTGTTTTTAGTTTTTAAAGCTCTTGTTCTTAAAACAAGGCACATAGTTCAGTATGAGCTCATGGTGAGCAGGCAAGAAGTATGGGTTCAGTCCCCAGCACTGAAAGGTGGGGGAACTGATGATTTTGTTGAATAAGTTAAAAACAGGCATATTAGTTATATATATATATATATATATATATATATATATATATATATATATATACACACACACACACACACATTCACACACAATACACACACACACACACATATATATAAACTGAATAGATAGCTGTCTTTTAATGAGCATGAGGGTACCACTCTAGGAAGATGTAAATCTCAGGTTTTGTTGTCTCATCATAGACTTGAGGGTACTAAGTCACTTGGAAGTGAATTTAAAACCTAACTCTAATAATGATATAATCACTGTAGCCATGTGTAATTAACTTTTAATTTAACGCATTATAAAAGAAAAAACTTAAATATTGATGTATTTTATTTAACTTGATATATATATATAAATATTTTAACATATAATTAATTAGAAAAAAAATTCTATATTTTTGTTTTTATTAAGTCTTCAAAATTTGTAGTGTGGGGGCTGGAGAGATGGCTTAGAGGTTAAGAGCACTGACTATTCTTCTGGAGGTCCTGAGTTCAATTTCCAGCAACCACATCCATCTTAAATGAGATCTGGTGTCCTCTTCTGCCAGGAATGCATGTAGAAACACTGTATGCATAATCAATAAATAACTTTAAAAAAATAGAACACTGGACTTTATTCCAGAGGTCCTGGATTCAGTTTAAAAAAAAAATGTAGTGTCTCACAGAGCACACCTCAATTTCGACAAGCTTCATTTAGAGTGTTCAAGTAGTAATGTAGGTGGTTAGTAGATAAATTATTAACACAATTCTAGTATAGCCTAGAGAACAAATCAGCAAACTTGTTCTCTAGAGGGTGGGAAATAGGTCAGGCTTTTTAGCTCCTATTCTAACTATGCACTTTTACTTTTGGAGCAAGGAAACAGTTATAGACCACATGAGAATGAAGGAGTGTAGTTCTGTTCCACTGAAACTCTTTATGGACATTGGTGGGGTGGGTTTGTCCTGCAGGCAGTTCTTTCAGACCCTGGGTCTCAACTCTTGTATTTCTTCTCAGTCTTTACTGTGCATGTGAATTTATGATTTCTTCTTACCTGCCACTGCAAGGATGGAATTCTTTTTAATTTGTTGTTATTAATATTTGGATAAAACCCATGAACAAGGGAAAACAAGCCTCTAAATTTACATCTATTATGAAATAATGCCATTCTATGTATGATTATGTCTATATTAGATTCTTGATGATTCTGTAACAATGAACTTTATGTTACTGCAGTTCACAAATGCTTTTTTTCATCTGCAAGAAATTAACTAGCCATCAAATGCTTAGTAGCACAGAAATTCTCAAGTGGTTACGGGAAATTCTGATCTGCAGGAATAAATTTCTTCTTAAAAATAAGGTAAGCAGAGTGACATTTCTTATATTGGAACTATTTGAATATTAAGGAGATGTGTTAATTTCCTTTTGTTAAACATGATAAACATCATGACCAAAACTTGGGGGATTTGGCTCACATGTCTTGATGACAGTCCATCATTGGGGGAAGCCAAGACATGGACTAAAGCAGAGGCCATGGAAGAATGCTGCTTATTAGCTCTGTGTGTCTTGTTCATTATATAACCCAAGACTACTGGGTAGCAACTTCCCCTAGTAGGTTGAACCCTCACTTACCAATTGTTAAGCAAGAAAGTGCCCCACAGACTTGTCCACAGGCCAGTCTGATAGAGGCACTTCCATCATTTGTTCGTTTGTTTTTGTTTGGTTTTTATCTTTGTTTGTTTTTCAAGGCAGGGTTTCTCTGTCTTCTTTTGGCTGTCCTAGAACTCTGAGTACAAGGCCAGCCTGCCTTGTACTCAATGAGATCCACCTGACTCTGCCTCCTCAGTGGTGAGAATAAAACCCACCATGCCTGGTTTAGAGGCATATTCTAAGATTACTCTAGTTTGTGCCAAGGTAACAAAAAGCTAACCAGTACAGAACCAATTTAGAAGTTTTTATTAGCTAAATTATATCCCACTTCATCTTCTCCCTCAGTGAAGCCCTTAAGAGAGCTGAACCTGGTAGTTCAGCATTTCAGTATTCTAGACTCTGACCTGATAATCTCAATGTTAATGAATTCTGGTTAAATTAAGTAGGCTCTGGGTTAGTCCTGTGAAGACTGGTGGCTACTATAATCACAGAAGGCTCAAAGAATCTCTTTTCTCTGCATTCATAAGTCCACACATATCAGATTACTTGACTTTCAGGCTTAAGCTAGTCCAGGAAGTAATCTTTTGACGAGCTAAAGCGTAAAGGTTCTTAATCTTTGTTTAATTTGTATGCCCTCCCCCATCAAAGGTTTTTTTCTTTTAGCTGGGTATGGTTGCATATGCCTATAATTCTAGTACTGTTGAGGCCTGAATGAGTTGAAGGCCAACCTGAACTGCATAATGGATTCTAGGCCAGCCTGAACTACTACACATTTGGATCTTGCTTCCAACAAGACCAGGAGATGTAGTACCTTAATGGTAGAAAACTCTAGTACTATAGGATGATTTCGTCTTTTGGAAAGATGAGGAATCTTAATTGGAATAAAATTTTTTGATCTTGAACTGTTGAAACATATTGAAGTTCTGGGGGATAGAAAAGAACCTTACATTTCTTTAACATGATAGAACTTAAATGTATTCCAATGATAAGATATTAAAATTAAGAATTTTTTGTTGGGGCTGGAGAGATGACTTAGTGGTTTAGAGCACCTGCTGCTCTTCCAGAGGACCAGATTTGATATTCCTAGCACCCATATGGCAACTCAGAACTCATAACAAGGCAGGGTGTGTAACAACCTGCCTCTCTAGACACATGGTATATAAACAAAAATGTAGGCAAAATACCCCCCACACACACAAAATGAAAGGAAAAAAGAAATGAAAAAAAATTTTTATGCTGGCTTTGGTCTAACAGTCAGTGTTAGTAACCTAGTAGTGGATCAAAAGTTCTTAGTTAAGGACTTGAGAAATAGTTCATCAGTTAAGAGTAGTCATAGGAACCAGGATTCAGACCCAAGCACCCAAGTAACAAGCCAGGTAGGTATCCATGTATGATATAATCTCAGCTCCTAGAATGTGGAAACTTGTGGATCCTTGGGGCTTGCTGGCTTCCATCATTGCTGAGAAATAACCCCCAAGGTCAAGGACAGACCCTGCCTCAGAGGAATAGATGGAACATGATAGAAAAGGTCACCTGACACCCATTACATGTAATATACACTCTCACATATATACACACATGAAAATATAAATACTATTTACCAGAAAATTGAATATAGAATAATTGCGTAATTCTACTACTGGATGCATGGGGGTGTCAAGTTCTGTGGCTGCTCAAATCAATGTTGTAATGCACTCAGCATATAACTTTATCTTAAAAAGTAAAGTTCTAATTATCCTGACAAGGCAGAATTGTTGTCTGTAATTCATAGAGTATTATAGTTTTCTTGCAGTAGACTTTTTTTCACTAAGCGTTTTGTGTTGGAGAATAGACAGGTGAGAGGCATTTGAAAGAAAGACTTTGCACAAAGTTATTTATTGCAGCGGGTGGATGAATACTTCAAGATGAAGCATTGGGGTCGGCCCACACTGAGCCCTTTTCTTTCCTGAAACCAGTGCTTCAGTGGGACTTACTTCTTTTTCCTAGCAGGCGGATAGAAGTTCCTGTCACTTTCTCTTCCTTTGTGGAGTAGGATGTGATGTCCCTGCTAGTGGAAATAGCTCTCAGATGTCAATGGATCATGATGAGTTACTGCGGACCTGTGCTCCTGGAGCATCTCTGCGGAAAGGAAAAGGGAATTCCTCCGTGGTAGGTAACTTCCTTTGTGACTCCTGAACCAGAACATCTGCTCTTCTTTTCTGAGTGTACTTTGGTAAATTTCAGTTAAATAATTTCACATGTTAGGTATGGGTTATGTAGAGTAGTTTTGTTGCTGCTCTCTGTGGAACCCTGGGCAAATTCTTCACAACTCTCTCCCTCAGTTTCTCAGATTTAAAATGGAGATAACAGGACATGGTGAAGCACACCTATTATCCCAATGTTCCAGAGGCTGAGGCAGGAGGATCACAAGTTGCTCTTTTGTTTTTCTTGTTTTTAAAGACAGCGTATCTCTGTCTTTAATAGCTCTGGCTATTCCGGAACTTCCTGTGTATACCAGGCTGGCCTCAAATTGAGAGATCTGCCTGTACCACTACACCTGGCCTTTTAAATTTTGCTTTTTAAAAATGTATATGGATGTTTTACCTACCTGTGTATCTGTGCACTCATGTGTGGCTGGTGTCTAGAGGCCAGAAGAGGGTTTCTGATCCCATGGAACTGGAGTCACAGATGGTTCTGAGCTGCCTTGTAAGTAAGTGCTGGGACGTGAACCCAGGTCTTCTGGAAGGGCGGGCCATGCAATTAGTGCTTTTCACTGTTGGCCTTATTCTTCTCTCTCAGAGGGGAAAAGTTTGAAGCTGGCTTGGCCTATATAGTAAAGACTGTGTTTCAAGAAAACGAATAAGCAGAAAGTGATTAATAATAGTTAATTAAAAATAAATAAAACAGGTATAATATTCTTGCTCCAGAGTTGTTAGGGTTAAACTAGGTGAAATGTCAATAGCACTTTATTATTTGAGACTGTGACTCATAGCTATAATTATTCTGATGGGAACCCTGTCAGAAAGTCTATATTCATATGCAAAAGCTAATCTAAAGAAGGTTCAAATTGAGTGAAATTAAAACAAAATATTTATTTTCTTAAATATTATGGATAAGTGATGTTAAGATTTTACTTCTTTCTCTTTTGCTTTTATTTTTGCTTATTTGTGTATACATACATGTATTTATGTATTCATACAGTCTTGCTTTATAGCCCAGGCTAGCCTTGAATTCACTGTAATTCTCCTGCTTCAGTCTTGCAATTGCTGTGATTATTTATTGGCATAGGCAGTCGTGTTTGGTAAGTTTTAAATTGTAGATTGGGTCTCATATAGGCCAGGCTGGCTTGAATCCTCTTGCCCCTTCTATACAAGTACTGAGATTATAGGTGTATATTGCTATCCCCAGCTGAACATATACTTCTATATATGAATGTCCTTAAGATATAAATCATAATATGAGCAGTTACAAAATTATTATGGAAGAATTTGTTTTTCGAACATAACCTTTTTATCCTTAAGTTTTACTATAGCCTATTGAGGGGGAAACCCCACTAAGCCTGTAGCAACTGTAGTGTGTACTTTACCTGCATACACTATACTTGCTTTGTAATATGTTTCTGTAGTTAATGGTTGGGATGTCAGATCAGTATGTCTGTATTGCAGTGTTTAGTTTGTGTGTCATTGTTTCAGTCCCTGCTGCCATGTGTTTATTCCTTCCCTGTAGGAAGTATGCTTCCTGTTGTTTCCTCTTCCTTTGTCTATTTTATGGTTGACTCATAAGTGGATTAAAGTTTTGCTGCTGTAGACTCTGTTTTAGTGTCTCTTGTGTATTTGTTATAGACTTTATTTGCATTTCTGGAATCTAAGATAATAACCTATTTGAATTGAAACACAATACCATTATGCATTTTATTGGTTCACATCATCTCATTTAGAGTAAGGTATATCAGGAAAAGATCTTATGATTAAAAAGGGGAATTCTTTTTAGGTTTGTGTGCAGTGATAGATGATACATTGTTGAGTTTATAAATAAAATCACTTACGTTGCAGATATATTCTCCCCTACCTCCTAGGATAGCACAGCAGGGTGCAGTGGAACCCCACCAATACGCCGACAAGCCCAGACCAAGCTAGAAGTGGCCTTGTACATGTTTTTGTGGAGCCCTGACACTGAAGCTGTTCTGGTTGCCATGTCCTGTTTTCGCCATCTCTGTGAGGAAGCAGATATCCGGTGTGGGGTGGATGAAGTGTCAGTACACAACTTCTTACCCAACTATAACACATTCATGGAATTTGCCTCTGTTAGCAACATGATGTCAACAGGTAAATGTGGATACTTTCTCCCCCTTTCTTTTTAACTCAGTTACTTTGACTGACATTAATTATTTTTATTTGTGTGTTTGTTTGCTTATTTATTTATTTTGGTTTTTGAGACAGGGCTCTGTGTTAACAGTCCTAGCTGTCCTGGAACTAGCTCTTGTAGACCAAGCTGGCCTCAAACTCACAGAGATCCACCTGCCTCTGTTTTGCCGAGTGACATCAAATTATGTTTACAGTGAAGTCTATTTAAGATAACAGTTTGAAAATTTCCAGGGCTAATTCAAACTGCCTATTTGAAATCCTTTTCTGAACAAAACAGAATGAAATTCAGAGACATTTGAAATAGAATTTTTACTGAATTTTTTTAATGTGCACTTTTGTTCCTGACACTGTGAATTGCTCTTAGTTGTAGACTATATAGAAATCATTCTGTTTGAATTGTAAATGAGGAGATTTTAAAGCACAGGTGGGGAGATGGCTGTTTTGGTTCCAGACTCTGTGAAGTTAGCAATGAGTCCTCCTGTAGAGGTGTGTAGAGTGTCGTCATTTGTTCATTCCTTCACTCAGCTCTGTGCAGGGCTTAGCAAGTTCCCAGTTGTGAAAAAGGCTCTAACACTAACTGGATTTGCTGTTGTCTTTGCTTAGGAAGAGCAGCACTTCAGAAAAGAGTGATGGCCCTACTAAGGCGTATTGAGCACCCCACTGCAGGAAACACTGAGGTATGGCCTTGGCAGCAGCACCCCTCCCAGGCCCCCATCCTCATGTTTGAAGCCTCCTCTTAACTATGTGATCACGAACAGCTTCAGAAGCAAATCTGAGCTATGTGCATATTACAAGGAGGATATTCTGCTCAAAACCTGGCAGTTACATGTTGATTTTGAGTTCACCCCTAAACTTGCTTCCTAGTGATAATTAACTTCATTTTAGGCTTGGGAAGATACACATGCAAAATGGGAACAGGCTACAAAACTAATCCTTAACTATCCGAAAACCAAAATGGAAGATGGCCAGGTGAGTTTGTTCAGTGAATTTTGGTGTATTAATTGATCTGTTGTTTCACTTAAGTAATCTTTTATGAACTACTCAGAGTAGTATACTATATAGAGTTGTTTTAAGATTACTTGTGGTTGCTGGGCGGTGGTGGCGGACGCCTTTAATCCCAGCACTTGGGAGGCAGAGGCAGGCGGATCTCTGTGAGTTAAAGGAGGCTAGCCTGGTCTACAAGAGCTAGTTCCAGGACCGGAACCAAAAAAAGTTACGGAGAAACCCTGTCTTGAAAAATAAAAAAAAAAAAAAAAAAAAAAAAAAAAGATTACTTGTGGTTCATCTAGGTCTGTACTGCCTAATCTTGTAACTATTTGCCACATGCATCTGTTAGAATGTTAGTTTTAACTCCTTTAAGTTAAAGTAAGCTTATTTTCTCAGTTTTACAGTAGCCAAAGTTGGATAGTAGAGATGTAAAACGTTACCATCACCACAGAAATACTGAACACCTCTGTTAGAAACCACTTAGCTGGGGGACCATTCACTTACTCTTTCTTGTTCTTCCTTCAAGTATTTCAGATAACTTTTTATTTTTTTTAATTTTTTTTTGGTTTTTCGAGACAGGGTTTCTCTGTAGCTTTTGGTTCCTGTCCTGGAACTTACTCTTGTAGTCCAGGCTGGCCTCGAACTCACAGAGATCCGCCTGCCTCTGCCTCCCGAGTGCTGGGATTAAAGGCGTGTGCCACCACCGCCTGGCTTCAGATAACTTTTAGAAAAGATATGGCAGCTGTAGATAGAAAAATAAAGTTTCTAACAATTTTCATGTTGTTTGTATTTATTTATTTATTTATTTATGTATTTATTTATGTATTTATTTATGTATTTATTTATTTATTATGTATACAATATTAGATCCACCATGTGGTTGCTGGGAATTGAACTCAGGACCTTTGGAAGAGCAGGCAATGCTCTTAACCACTGAGCCATCTCTCCAGCCCCTGTTGTTTGTTTTTAGACAAGATCTGGTTACTTATCTCTGCTTGTCTATAATTCAATGTGTAGAACAGGCTATCCTTGAGTTTGCAGTGACCCTCTTGCCTTAACTTCCCCAATGCTGGTATTACAGATGTTTGCCACTCTGTCTGGCTCATGATGCCATATGGTTAGATACTCCTAAAAAGGATCTGGTGGGCAGACAATTGAGCCCATTTTAATGTTAAATGCAATTTTAAACTTTGGACATTTTATTTAACTATTATTATCAAGTGTATTATTTTATTCATCAACTATCTCCAATTATGTCACCCTAGCAATGTATAATACTTGATATTTCTGTATAATTGATTTGTATCTCCCATACTGCTCTCATTATTAGATCTGTGAGAGAAATCGGTTAAGGCCAGTTGGTGGTGGTGCACATCTTTAGTCTCAGCACTCAGGAGGCAGAGCTAGTTGGATGAGTGAGTTCCAGGACAGTCGGGGCTATACAAGAGAAACCCTGTCTGATAACAACAAAAAAGATAAAGAAGGAAACTTTAAACCAGGAAGGTCTAGGGTGGGAATGGGGTGTCAGCTGTTTAAACTGGCGTATAATTCGTACACTGTAAAATCCTCTCCTACAAAGTGTCTGATCCAGTCATTGTTCTAGTACAGTCACAGAACTGGGCAGCTGTCAATCGATAGTCAGTTTTAATTCATTCTTATCCTCTCAAAGAATGCCTCCTCCCCCAAACCTGTGCCTTTTAGCTGTTTCTAGCTCTGACTTGCCATTTTTCCTACCTTTCTGTGTCTACACCTCCAGCCTTGAGTAGTAGCTGCTAATCTCTGTTTCAGTAGTACAAAATCGCCTTTTCAGGCCAATTCATGCAAATGGGGTCATACATTATGTGGACCTTTGTGATTGACTGTCTTTCCTCTTCACTAGTTTTAAGGTTCATCCATGGACACCAGAGGTTTTTAAAAGAAATTTGATACTTCAGGTTGACTTTATTAGTCAAGCTATGACAAAAATATATTAAATGCTCTCTAATAACACACATGGTAGGGACTGGAGAGACAACTCAGTGGTTAAGAGCACTGGTTGCTCTTTTAGAGGGCTTGGTTTTAATTCCCAGCACTTGTATGATTGCTTAGAATGGCCAGTAATAACACTTCCAGGGATCCAACATCCTTCCCTGGCCTTTTTGGGCACCAGACATGCACATAGCACACAGATATACATGCAGGTAAAATATTTATATACATAAAATGTAACTAAAAATTAAAAGAATAATAATGTAATGGTGATTTCAAGCTTTGTTTTTTACAATGTAAAATGTACTTTTCCTTCTGGAAGAAATGAGAAAGAGTAATTTGTAAAATTTTTATCCAATCTCTGTTGAATTTATGCTTTTCACAAAAATGTCGTGTTTAGGCTGCCGAAAGCCTTCATAAGACCATTGTTAAGAGGCGGATGTCCCATGTCAGTGGAGGTGGATCCATAGATTTGTCTGACACAGACTCCCTGCAAGAATGGATCAACATGACTGGCTTCCTTTGTGCACTTGGTGGGGTGTGCCTGCAGCAGAGAAGCAGCTCTGGCTTAGCGACCTACAGCCCACCCATGGGCCCTGTCAGTGAGCGCAAAGGGTCTATGATTTCCGTAATGTCTTCAGAAGGGAATGTTGATACACCTGTCAGCAGATTTATGGACCGACTTCTGTCCTTAATGGTGTGTAACCATGAGAAAGTGGGGCTTCAGATACGGACCAATGTTAAGGACTTGGTGGGTCTGGAGTTGAGCCCTGCTCTGTATCCAATGTTGTTTAACAAACTGAAGAATACCATCAGCAAGTTTTTTGACTCTCAAGGACAGGTAATGTCTTCTCCACTTTGTTTTTTTTACCCTTCCCTATGAGTGCAATAATATATTTGAAATAAATGAAGATTTTCAAATTATTTAAATTATGTACCAACATGATAATCCATTTACAATCTTTCAAAATTGTCATAATTACAGAAAAAAAGAATCATATAATCTAAGGATTGGCCTGGTTCTAAAGAACTTAGGCCCGAGGGTGTGACTGGAGTTATGACTCTTGGATGTAGGCATTAGTACCTGTGTGTATCAGCGTGTTTGTGTATTTGCCTGTGGTGTTCTTGAATGTGATAATTATGTCAGTTTCATTGTCCTATGATCTGTTTTCTGTGCATCGATGTACCATCACTAACATATTTTTTTTTTTTTTGTGTAGGTATTATTGACTGATAGCAATACTCAGTTTGTAGAGCAAACCATAGCTATAATGAAAAACCTGCTGGATAATCATACAGAAGGCAGCTCTGAGCATCTGGGACAAGCTAGCATTGAGACAATGATGTTAAATCTGGTCAGGTAAGCATTTTGCTACTGAGACATAGCAGGGACAGATTTTAAGAGGTAAGACCTCATATGCACAGATAATGGGAATGATGAAATAATTTGCCATTCTTTATTATAGACCCAGTGTAGTCTTTGACAATAAGGTAATCAGAAGTTGCATATGTTCCTACCTAACAAAATTTAATATTGATCATGTTTAAAGTTGCATTTACATAAAGATTAAAGAATTTAGAATACCTGAATTTTTGTCCATGTCTGATCACTTTTTATTCTGTTCTTAATTAGATATGTTCGTGTGCTTGGTAATATGGTCCATGCAATTCAAATAAAAACAAAACTGTGTCAGTTAGTTGAAGTAATGATGGCAAGAAGAGATGACCTCTCATTTTGTCAGGAGATGAAATTTAGGTGAGTTCTCAGAAGAGCAAAAAAGGGTCTTATGTGAAGTGGAATGTGTCGAAAAGTAGTAGAACTTGGCTATACAGGGGAAGGGAAGTGGGTTAAAAAGTGTTGAACTAAGCTGCGCAGTGGTGGCGCACACCTTTAATCCCAGCACTCGGGAGGCAGAGGCAGGCGGATCTCTGTGAGTTCGAGACCAGCCTGGTCTGCAAGAGCTAGTTCCAAGACAGGCTCCAAAGCTACAGAGAAATCCTGTCTTGAAATCCCAAGAAGAAGTGTTGTGCTAGCGGGTGGTGGTACATGCCTTTAATCTCATCATTTGGGAGGCAGAGACAGGCCTATGAGTTCGAGGCCAGCTTGGTCTACACAGCACGTTCCAGGACAGGCTCCAAAAGCTACAGAGAAACCTTGTCTCAAAAACTAAAACAAACAGAAAGAAGTGTTGTGCATATTTTTTTTTTCTTTTTCAAAACAGAGTTTCTTTGTAGCTTTGGAGCCTGTCCTGGAACTAGCTCTTGTAGACCAGGCTGGTCTCAAACTCACAGAGATCTGCCTGCCTCTGCCTCCCGAGTGCTGGGATTAACATATTTGGTTTTTTTCTGAATGTTTTTCCAAGTTTTTCAAAGCTCTGTGTCCATGGAAATCGGTTTTTCTGGTTTCTCTCCCTCTCATTCACCTTCCCTCCACTCCCCTCTCCTCTCCTCCCCCTCCCTTTCTTTCTTCCTTTCTTCTCCCCTTTTCTAAAACTAACTCATGGGCACTAAAAGTTGAATTCTGCCAGTGAAGAGGACCACCATCCCGGTTGTGTCTCTTTGTGCCCTTCTGACTTATATTTCATTACACTTGATACCTATAGCAGTATTTCTTCTCTGAAGTCATATTGAATTTATTAACTGTTTGCTCATTTGATGTATTGGCGTATACCCGCAGTTCCAGCAGTCAGAAGGCCAAGGCAGAAGAAGTGCAAGGCTATGCAACTGTGCAATAACACTCTTGTCTAAGTAATCATACAGTAAGAGAAAGAGAGTGAATTGAAAATTTGTCCCTTTTCCTCATTATTCTGCAGGAATAAAATGGTAGAATACCTAACAGACTGGGTTATGGGAACATCAAACCAAGCAGCAGATGATGATGTAAAGTGTCTTACAAGGTAAAGAGAGAGACAAACAGATAGACAGACAGAATGACTGACTGACTGACTGATCTTTAAGTGCTGTCATGTTTTACCTTATTCATGAAAACGACTACAGGTATAGCTATTAAGCATTTATAGCACACTGTATTAACTTGTTTTATAGAGTGTAAGCTTTTGTATTTGAAATATATGAAGTTTTTTTTTTTCCCCAATGGAAAGACTTAGTTGACCAAATATGAGAGAGGTCTAGGGAAGTATTTTTGGCTTAGGAAAAATGATTAATAGTTATTGAGAAAGAAGATGCATAAATCAGTAGATTGTATTACTTTATGATTAGGTAAAGTATTGATTGAGGCATATAATTATGATGAGTCTTTCTAATGAATAATTTTTTTGATTTGCTTTAGTGATAGATGATCGATGCATATCAGAATTGATAGCTATGATTAGTATAACATCTTTATCTTTTTCTCTGGCCAGGTATAACTTGATAGTGTATACCTTATTTTGGTTGGTTAATTAATTGAATTTTTTCATTTTTATACTGTGATGTTGGAACTTGAATCCAAGATGTATAAATGCTAAATTGGACTTTATCCTTAGCACCATACTTGTGATTTAACATAGATATTATGTTAAAGGTTAGTTGATTGAAAGTTTGAAGTTTTGTGTGTGTTCGAGCTTGTCATATTTCCTGATACTACTTAGGTTGTGACTACAGTTTAGTTAATGGAATAGAGAGCTCCTAAAGTTTGTGTTCGAAAGGCTCATAGTTTCTAAATTTTTTTTAGAGATTTGGACCAAGCAAGCATGGAAGCAGTAGTTTCACTCCTCGCTGGTCTTCCACTACAGCCCGAAGAAGGAGATGGGGTGGAACTGATGGAGGCCAAATCACAGCTATTTCTTAAGTAAATTTCAGCCATCAAAAACAAAAGCATAAAACAAATATAGCTTCCTCCCTCAAAGGAATTAACTGAATTGCTAATTATTGTATTTACAAGAAGACCTAACTACTTTTGTATTGTGACCATTGGCTGTTCTCATAAAACATACCATATCTACTTTTGAAATGATGGGGCCAAGATAGAAAATAATTTGTGTTCTGGTTTTTAAAGAATAATGTGATCATTGAATTTTTCCTTATAACAAATCTAGATTGTTTCATTAAGTCATTTAAAATGACAATGTCTAAGCCGGGCGTAGTGGCGCATACCTTTTTTTTTTTTATAAATTTATTTATTTATTAAGGATTTCTGCCTCCTCCCCGCCACCGCCTCCCATTTCCCTCCCCCTCCCCCGATCAAGTCCCCCTCCCTTATCAGTTCGATGAGCAATCAGGGTTCCCTGACCTGTGGGAAGCCCAAGGACCGCCCACCTCTATCCAGGTCTAGTAAGGTGAGCATCCAAATTGCCTAGGCTCCCCCAAAGCCAGTACGTGCAGTAGGATCAAAAACCCATTGCCATTGTTCTTGAGTTCTCAGTAGTCCTCATTGTCTGCTATGTTCAGCTAGTCCGGTTTTATCCCGTGCTTTTTCAGACCCAGGCCAGCTGGCCTTGGTGAATTCCCAATAGAACATCCACCTTTTATCCCAGTTCTTCGGAAGCAAAGGTAGGAAGATCTCTGAGTTCTAGGACAGCCTGGTCTACAAAGTGAGTTCCAGTACAGCTAGGGTTACCCAGAGAAACCCTGTCTTGAAAAAACAAAAACAACACAATAAATAAAACACAATAAACAAGACAATGTCTAAACTATTTGGAACATGAATTTTGTATGCTAAATATTAAAACTGACACATTTAACAGGAAACCTTGCACATCTTCTGTGCCTATGTCATGAAGTGAATTCTGTACTTTGTCAGGATAAAACAATTCTCACAGCATCTTAATAATGAACCATATTGACGTCTTAGGCCAAGATCAGAAGACCATGGCCATGCATATTGTCACATGATCACTCAGAATGTGTGTTTAGCTTTCTGGTTTGGGTGGCCTTCACTTTGTAAAGGTCAGTCTTTGTATTTCCAGGTACTTCACACTGTTCATGAACCTTTTGAATGACTGTAGTGAAGTTGAAGATGAAAATGCACAAGCAGGTGGCAGGAAACGTGGCATGTCCCGGAGATTGGCGTCCCTGAGGCACTGTACAGTGCTTGCAATGTCAAACTTACTCAATGCTAATGTGGACAGTGGACTCATGCACTCCATAGGTGAGATCAGATGAAAGCTACATGTAACATTGTCCCAGCATGGTAGTGCACTACTTTAATCCCATCACCCAGGAGCAAGAAACAGAAGGATCTCTAGGAGTGTAAGGCCTGTCTGGTCTACACAGTGAGTTCCAGGCCAGTCAAAGCTACACAGTGACTCTGTTTCTAAAAAAAAATACAAAACCCTAGAGAGTTGGGCCGGAGACATGGCTTAGTTGTTAAGAGCCCTGGCTGTTTTTCTAGAGGACCTGGCTTTAATTTCCAGAACCCATATGGTGGCTCACAATCACTTGTAACTCCAGTCCTAGGGAATAGATAGTGCCTCTTGGCCTCCATGGTAATCAGGCACACATGTAATGCCCAGACATGCATGCTTACAAAGTTCATAAGATTAAAAAGTTAAAACCTAGAGTTGACATGACATGTAAAAAGAAAATTGCTTCAGACAGTCTCTGTAGTAAATTTGTATCTAATTGTTCCTGTTAGGCTTAGGTTATCACAAGGATCTCCAGACAAGAGCTACATTTATGGAAGTTCTGACAAAAATTCTTCAACAAGGAACAGAATTCGACACACTTGCTGAAACAGTGTTGGCAGATCGGTTTGAGAGACTCGTGGAACTGGTCACAATGATGGGAGATCAAGGAGAGCTCCCTATAGCTATGGCTCTGGCCAATGTGGTCCCTTGTTCTCAGTGGGTAAGTTTATTGAGACAGTAGGGAAATAGAATGCCTGGCATATAGCCAGTGTTTCAAAATAAGTTTGTTCATAAATGTTTCTTCGGTGAATTTATAAAATGTAAGAACTAGAAAAAAAGTATGCCATTCAGAGCTGAGAATGTAGCTCAGTTAGTAGAATGCTTTTCCTAGCACCACAGAAAATCATTTATGGTCGTGCATGCCTACAATTTCAGCACTGGGGGGTGGATCAGAAGTTCAAAGTCCTCCTTGGTAAGACTGTCTCACAAAATAAATGTGGGCCAGTCTGAGCCATTAAACTTTTTTTTTTTCATCTGTAGAGAAGGGATTGGTACTCCTAGGCCCCGACTAGTATTTTCTTTTTTCCATCCCAGTGAAAAAGCCCATTTAATCACCAATATAAAGAAAATGTAAAGCCACTGATGTGATCTCATATCTTCATATTAGATAAAGTAATTAGTAAACATGATTTTGTTACTAATGCTAAATCTTGTAATCTGAGATTTATGATTGTTTACTACCTCTGCCTTATATAATTTAGTTTTGACTTACTCATTTGCATTTGAAGTAGTACTGGATGTGGTGGCAAGTGTTTGTAATTCTAGCACTTAGGAAATGGAGGCAAGAGAATCAAAACTCAAAGGTCGTCCTTGGCTATGTAACAAGTTCAAAGCCAACTTGGGCTACATAAGAGCCTGTTTCAAAACAAGATAGACTGGTAAAATACTGTAGACATATGGTTATTTGGTCTTCTAAATTTATTTTGTATTCTGGCAATTGATACCAGGGCCTCATGCATTTTAGGCAAATCCTTTATTACTGAGCTGTACCCTCCACCCATAAAAGACAACATTCTTAATAACACATGCTAAAACTTTGAGAAAGCTTTTGTTCATTTCTGTTTTAAAAAGTCATGTGCATCCCTGTGCTGTTGCCTTTCCTTTAATCTCAGCACTGGGGAGGCAAAGACGGGTCTACATGGCAAGTTTCAAGCCAGCTAGAGCTACAGAGTGATGCCCCCCCTCTCTTTTTTTTATTTTTATTTATTTTTATTTTTTTATTTTTTTGGTTTTTCGAAACAGGGTTTCTCTGTGGTTTTGGAGCCTGTCCTGGAACTAGCTCTTGTAGACCAGGCTGGTCTCGAACTCACAGAGATCTGCCTGCCTCTGCCTCCCGAGTGCTGGGATTAAAGGCGTGCGCCACCACCGCCCGACACCCCCTCTCTTTTTTTTTAAAGGTCATGTGGTTTATTTGACCAAAAAAAAAAGATTTTAATAAGAGTAACTTCTGATTACTGAGGTATTTTTAGTTTATGCTTAAAAGCTGTGATGGGAGGGTAAGAAACTGGAGAGATGGCTCAGTTGTTAGAGCACTTGCTGCTTTTCTAGAAGATCTGACATGAATTCCCAGCTCATGGTGACTTGCAGCTTCAGTCCCTAGGCAAAACAACCATTCACATAAAACTAACAACAAAAAAATGAAGAGAACTTACCCATAAAAGGGGCTGGAGAGAAGTTTTGGTGGTTAAGAGTGCTTGCTGTTCCAGAAAAAGACTGGAGTTCACATCCCAGCACTTGACCGGACAGCTAATAAACACATGCTTACTGCCTCCCAGAGAGCTGATGTCCTTTTCCTGCCTCCATGGGCACATTCCCACACGTGTACCCATGCACACATAAATTGAAAATATACATTTAAAAACACGTAAATGGGGCTGGAGAGATGGCTCAGAGGTTAAGAGCACTGGCTGTACTTCCAAAGGTCCTGAGTTCAATTCCCTGCAACCACATGGTGACTCACAACCATCTGTAATGAGGTCTGGTGCCCTCTTCTGGCCTGCAGGAACATATGCAGGCAGACCACTGTATACTTAATAAATAAATAAATCTTTAAAATAAAATAAAATAAAAACACATAAATGTCAAACAGAGGCTGTAAGATCATGTTATCTAAAAATAAAACTCACGTTCTTTTCTGTGGTTTATAATCCCAACCTACTTTGGGCCTGCCTAATCTCAGCCTCCATCTAATGCTGTCCCTTCTATAATCTCACTACTTTGCCTTTCTCTATTTCTGCCCTCAAGCACCCTTGCTACTGCGGCTCCTGATTTTTAAGATGCTTCTCTGATTTTTCTGCTTCAGTTTAACTTTAGTGAGACGTAAACTCTAGACTAACATGAGCTCTATTCTCAGAGTTTTTTTCTTTTTTTTTAAATATTTATTTATTTATGTATTTATTTATTCATTATGTATACAATATTCTGTCTGTATGTCTGCAGGCCAGAAGAGGGCACCAGA
>NC_022014.1:19573583-19609279 GCF_000317375.1 Microtus ochrogaster | reverse complement strand
CGGGAATTGAACTCAGGACCTTTGGAAGAGCAGGCAATGCTCTTAACCACTGAGCCATCTCTCCAGCCCGAGTTTTTTTCTTTTTGTTTTAAGATGGAAAAGGGCCTCTCTGTCTCTGGTTTGCCTGAAACTCTTATGTAGACATTCGTTTGCCTGTCTATCAATCAAATGCTGGGATCACAGGCATGCAGCTTAACATTTGGCTTATTTATCACTGCAATTTTATACCCACTGATTAGCAACACTCCTAAATTATCTTTTTCAAGCTTAAAATTATTTTATACATCTTCAAATGTATCATAAATATCTGATTTTTTGCATTTACCAGCATAAAAAATTTCATAGTTTTCTTAATCAAGATCTGATGATGTAGCCTAGTAGTAGAGTTCTTGTCCAGCATGTCTGAGAGCCTACTCTTGATCCCTAATACAAGAAAAAAAGTTGATTTGAGTTCATGAAGCTTAAATTTCTTCTTTCTTTCTTTTGTTTTTTGTTGTTTTGGGTATTTTTGTTTTGTTTTGTTTTGTTTTGGGGTTTTTTTTTTTTTTGGTTACCACCAGGCTTTTATTTTATTTTCTTACAGTAAATATTTCTGAGCTTTCTATTAAATGACTTAAAATACTTTTTATTTATTTTCTTTTTTGGAGATAGGGTTTTTCTGTGTAGTCCTGATTGGCCTGGGATTCACTGTGTAGAACCAGAATATAGTCTCAGACGGACAAAGATCCTCTGCTTCCCTATTGCAGGGATTAAAGGCATGCACTACTACACCTGGCCTCAATTACTTAAATTGTTTTTTGAGATTTTATTTATTTTTATTCTGTATGTATAAGTATTTTGCCTAGCCGGGCGGTGGTGGCGCACGCCTTTAATCCCAGCACTCGGGAGGCAGAGTCAAGTGGATCTCTGTGAGTTCGAGACCAGCCTGGTCTATAAGAGCTAGTTCCAGGACAGGCTCCAAAACCACAGAGAAACCCTGTCTTGAAAAAACAAAAAAAACCAAACGAACAAACAAAAAGTATTTTGCCTACATGTGTGTTTGTGTACCATGTGTGTGCAGTGCCCAAAGACCAGAAAAGCCTGTTGGATCCCCTGAAACTGGAGTTAAAAATGGTTATAAGCTGCATGTGGGTGCTGGGAATTGAACCCGGGTTCTATAAGAACAGCAACTGCTCTCTACTGCTGATCCATCTATCCATTTTTTAAAATTACTTTTGTTCTTTGAAATTTTCGTGTTTTTTTTTTTTTCTTCTCTTTTTCTTTTTCAAAACAGGGTTTCTTTGTAGCTTTGGAGCCTCTCCTGGAACTAGCTCTTGTAGACCAGGCTGGTCTCGAACTCACAGAGATCCATGTGCCTCTGCCTCCCAAGTGCTGGGATTTCTTACATATAAACAATGTCTCTCTTTTTTTGTTTTTGTTTTTTGTTTTTTGGTTTTTTTTTTTTTGTTTTTTCGAGACAGGGTTTCCCTGTGGCTTTGGAGCCTGTCCTGGAACTAGCTCTGTAGACCAGGCTGGTTTCGAACTCAAAGAGATCCGCCTGCCTCTGCCTCCCGAGTGCTGGGATTAAAGGCGTGCGCCACCATCACCCGGCTTAAACAATGTCTCTTGATCATATATACCAGTGGTTCTCAACCTTCTTAATGTCTCGACACTTTACCCCAACCTTAAAATTATTTTCTTTGCTACTTCATAATTGATTTTGCTACTGTTGTGAATCAAAATGTAAATATCTGATATTCAACCCCTGTGAAATGGTTGTTTGACTCCCAGAGGAGTTGAGAACTACTGGCAGACACCCTTGGTTCCCCACTCCCTTTTTTCTTCTTTTTTTAAAGACAAGATAGCGATATGGCTTGGAACTCTTTTTAAAAACAAAACAAACCAACAAACAACTCAGGACCATCCACATTAGTTAGAGTGTCTGAGGAAGCATTGGTACCTTCTAACAACATTTTTTGTTGTTGATGTTTTGTTTTGCTTGGGACTCTTATGTAACTTCCTCTGTCCTCAAGTTTATAATCTTCTCTGCTGCCACTTCCTGGGTACTGGGATTACAAGTGTGTTCTGTCACATTTGTTAAAACTTTATCTAAAGGTGAGCAAAAAATTAAATTATTACAAAATTGACTATGTAAATACATGTTTTAAAATTCAGTTGCTCAGAATTTTCAGGATTTAGGAGAAGCGATGAGAGTAGAAAGACATTTCACATGGGGACCTAAAAGCAGCAGCTGCTGGTGTTTCTCCTTTCTGCTGTGCTGAAATAGAAACCAGCACATCGTGGTGCTAGGCAAGCCATCCACCACCAAGCTGTATCCCAAGCCCAACCACCTCTGATTAGTCCCTCAATTCTTGTTCTTTTTACTTCACTTCCTAATGGAGGGTAGGATTTGATATTATGTCAAAGATGGCTTGTGTAACTCTAGGGTATAAAGCAGACACTGAGTCTTCATAATCCTCTGTCATAATCCTCTGGCTTCCGGGGTATTTGTGGTCATGGTTACTCAATCTTTCCCTTACTGCACTGTCTCATTCTTTTCATCCTGGGACCAGGCCAGGCAGAGGAGAGGGCTCAGGACCATGGGGGCCTTTATTGCTGTTTAAAGGTTGAGGGTTCTTTTTATTATAGCTACCACTATTCTGTCTCCTCTTGATGTTGGGTTTAACTGTGAATTACAGTTTTATCAATTGTATAAAACACTCTTAGTTATTTGTTAGAGTTTCTAGTGCTGTGATGAAACACCATGAACAAAAGACAAGTTAGGGTGAGAAGGGTTTATTTGACTTATACTTCAACATTGCTGTTCATCACTGAAGGAAGTCAGGACAGGAACTCACACAGGATCCTGGAGGCAGGAACTGATGCAGAAGTCATGGAGGAGTGATGTTTACTGGCTTGCTTCCCGAGGCTTACTCAGCCTACCTTCTTTTTATAGAACCCAGGACCAACAACAACAACCATGGGCTGCCCCCCCCCCCTATTGATCACTAAATGAGAAAATAGAAAATGCCTTACAGCTGGATCTCCTCGAGGCATTTCCTCAGCTGAGACTCCTGCCTCTGATGACATGCTTGTGTCAAATTGACATGCAAAACCACCCAGAACGTGTACACACACACACACACACACACACACACTCACTTCTATAAGGAACAAAAGGTAGTATCATACAAATAATAGAAAGGTTAACCTCAATCCTAACTCTTCAGCTGTGTGTAAATATGACAGAATGTTGGGATTTGAGTATCTAGCTGAGGCCTCTCTCTGTCCTCCCCTTTTCTGATTTTTAAACAGCCCTTTAGTCTTTATATTTTTGTTGTTTTTCTGCCTTGGCCATGATGTATTTAATCAGTTCTAAGAAACCAGTCTGTTCAATCTCGTCCACACATCAAAGTGAACTCTTATTTTCGTGATGTGATTAGAGCCAGATCCTGAAGTCTTTCTGTCTTCTGGTAAAGCCCCATCTCTCATCTTTCCCTCAGTTACTCCTTAGTGGTAAGAGCTATTATAAACAGGTTTAAAAAGTCACCTATCATAGACATATGCAAATTTTAAGAGTAATTATCACTTACCTTTATTTGATGGGTGATTTCCAAATTTTAAATCTATCTTTTTAAAAAAAGTAAACTTATTCATACAAATACAATTTTGTTTGTTCCCAGGATGAGCTGGCTCGTGTTCTGGTTACTCTGTTTGATTCTCGGCACTTACTCTACCAGCTGCTCTGGAACATGTTTTCTAAGGAAGTGGAATTGGCAGACTCCATGCAGACTCTTTTTCGAGGCAACAGCTTGGCCAGTAAGATAATGACATTCTGCTTTAAGGTTTGTATCATTCATTCTGTGTGTATGTACGTCCTAGGTTTGTCAAGAAGTTGTTATATACAGAGTGTGTTAGATTGATTACTTTTCCTATGCCAGCTGTATGGGTCTGTGTCTCACTGTGTATTTCCTTAGGTATACGGTGCTGCTTACCTACAGATGTGTCTCACTGTGCATTTCCTTAGGTATACGGTGCTGCTTACCTACAGATGTGTCTCACTGTGCATTTCCTTAGGTATACGGTGCTGCTTACCTACAGATGTATCTCACTGTGTATTTCCTTAGGTATACGGTGCTACTTACCTACAGAAGCTACTGGATCCTTTATTGCGGATTGTGATCACATCTTCAGATTGGCAGCATGTCAGCTTTGAAGTGGATCCTACCAGGTTTGTCATCTTCACAGTTGTTCCCTCCCTGCTCCTGATTCTACATGAGGCCACCTTAATGTTCCTGTCCAAGACAATATGTCACTATATAGCCAAAACTGTCCTTGAACTTATAGTCTTCTTGCCCCAACTCTGCAGTACTGGGGTTACAGAATGTAACTCTTAAAATTGTTTTTTGTTCTTATACAAAAAGTTATGTGCAAATACATTCTTCCTTAAAGAATAAAAAACACAAACAGGTATCATTAAAGGCATCTTTGAGTACCACTTATAGGTACTGTTCTGGTTTATTCTGGTTTATTAAACATATGTAATTGTAGAAGATATATATTGTAATATGATTGTTCAATTTGAAAGGTACCATAATGAATCTGTGGTTTACAACTTAATTCTTTCGATTTAGCCATGGATCTTAGATCTTCCATGAAAGTCTATGAAGATTAGTCTTAATTCTTTTATATTGCTGCATGGTATTGTATAGTTTAGCTCTGTGAATACTTATCCAGTAGCATAGCTCTTTGACTTTTCCATGACTTCCTTATTGTTGTTTTGAGACAGGGTCTCACTATGTAGCTCTGGGTATCCTGGAGTTCATTCTGTAGATCAGGCTGACTTCAAACTCTGAGACAGAGATCTGCCCGCCTCTGCCTTCCAAGTGCTGGAATAGGGCATACACCGCCATCATCTTTTAGCATTGTATTTTTTTTTCCTTTTTAATGATAGATTTATTTGTTTGTTTGTTTATTATGTATACAGTGTTCTCCTTGCATGCCAGAAGAGGACACCAGATTTCATATAAATAGTTGTAAGCCACGATATGGTTGTTGGGAATTGAACTCAGGACCTCTGGAAGAACACAGCCAGTGCTCTTAACCTCTGAGCCATCTTTCCAGCTCTAGCATTGTCTTTTCTGTACTCATTATTTGCTGTAGAAATGACTTTTCTAAATGAAAATGGGGCTTTTTGTTTCTTTGCTTTGTTTTGGTGGTGTTGGTAATTGTACTCAGGTACTTCTGCATGCTAGACAAGCACTGTACCCCTAAGCTTATCCCCAACCTTAGTAGGAATCTTTTTGTCACTTATTTTATGAGAAGCCATTAGTGGTTCACCGTTGACAGCAAAATATAGCACAGATTGTTTGCTTTGTATAACCCACCTTTACCTCTTCACTCATATTTCATATTCACTCTGTGCTTTCAGCTCCTGGGAAATACACATATTTAGTCATCTTTGTGAGCCCAATTCTTCATTTCTCACCAGGTTCAAAATCAAGAAAGCAAGAGTATATGGCTATGGCTGAGTGGTAGATCACTTACCTAGTAGCATGTGTTAAGGCTTTTGGTTCCCTCCTCAGCAACACACACACACACACACACACAATCTAAGAAGATAAAGGAAAGGGAGATGTCCATAAATTATTTCTGATAAAAATGACTCATGATGGGCTGGAGAGATGTCTCAGTGATTAATAGCACTTGCTGTTCTTCTAGAGGATCTGAGTTCAGTTGCCAGCATCCATATCAGGTGGCTCACAACTGTCTGTAGTTGCAGCAAGGTGTTTTTTTCTAGCCTTGGAAGGCATCTGAACATGTGGTATACACTTACACAGATTCATACACGTAATTAAAAACCTTAAACACTTGGTGAAAGGGACTTTAGATTTCGGGAGCCCTTAGCCGCCATTACTCTTGAGGCTGAGGCCTACTCTGACGAGTCAAGATTTTAAGGTCCACACTCCCATGTTCACAGGAAGAAAAATTGCTTAAGAATGCTAAAGGGCGGGCTGGAGAGATGGCTCAGTGGTTGGGAGCATTACCTGCTCTTCCAAAGGTCCTGAGTTCAATTCCCAGCAACCACATGGTGGCTCACAACCATCTGTAAAGAGGTCTGGCGCCCTCTTCTGGCCTGCAGACATACGTGCAGGCAGAGCACTGTATATGTAATAAATAAATAAATCTTAAAAAAAAAGAATGCTAAAGGGCTACGGATGTAGCTCAGTGATGGGATACTTGTCACACAGCAAAAGTTGGGAAGAAAAGAAAAGGAATACTGAAATTGATGTGAGCCACCAAAAATGGTGTTATCACTTCTCTTTTTTTCTTCCTTTTTTCTTTTCAAAACAAATTTGTTGCTTGAGTCATGATTAGAAAATCGTGTAAAGAGTGATTTTGTTTCACCAATCATGCTTTGGTTTTACCTTTCCTTTGTTGCAGGTTAGAACCTTCTGAGAGCCTTGATGAAAACCAGAGGAACCTCCTTCAGATGACAGAGAAGTTCTTCCATGCTATCATCAGTTCCTCCTCAGAATTCCCCTCTCAGCTTCGAAGTGTCTGCCATTGCTTATACCAGGTATGCTGACAGTTTGAGATTGCCACTCTCAGTCCAGAGCAATCAAGAATATCCTCATTCTGTGCACAGTCAGCTGCTGGCCGTCATCTTCATACATAATACATTGTGGGGATGGAGAGATGGTTCAGTAATTAAGAGCACTGACTGCTCTTGCAGTGGACCCAGGTTTAGTTCCCAGCACCCTCATGGTGACTCATAACTCTTTGTAACTCCAGTTGCAGGGGATCTAGTGTTCTCTTTTGATCTCCTTAGACCCCAGGCATGCACATGGTACATATACATATAATTCATACACATAAGATAAAATACACTAAAAAAATAAAATTTTAAAGAACTATTGTTAGTTTGGCTTTGAAAGAAACCTCACATTTTCTTTGGAGACATTTAAAAAACTTTAGAGCAAATTAATTTTCCTTGTGTTGAAAGTGTTAATCTCACTGGTTGAGAATAAGACCATAACCACAATTTTGAGCCAAATTTGAAGCAATCTTTAATTAAATACTGTCTAGGTCCATCCCAGGGTTCCCAGGAAATGGCCATGAGTCACATTTTGTCAAAATCTATAAAGGCACACCCATAAGACCACTGTATTTCCTATCAGGTCCAATCAGGGGCATGTGTGTATCCTGATATACTCCCTCCCTGTGTACCGCCTGTCTACATCCAATCAGGGGCAAGCATACTTCCTGACATATTTCCTGCTCATGTACCCACATGTGATCAAGCAGATCTGGTTCAGATGGGTCAAACAAACATAGGATAAATGAGAACTTATTCTTAATTGTCTTAACTGCAAATAGAACCCTTAAAATGCAAGGTAAATATTTTTCCTGCTTTGGTCTCCCATTAATTTGCAAGGTGCATTGTTCTTGTTCTTGTTCTGATTTCACAGAAAGCAGCTTAAGTCAGTGAGTGCACTGAAGTGAGGTTGTGCTTATCTTTTGCCTAAATCGCTTAGAGCATCTTTTACACTTGAGGCAAGTTTGTTTTTTTGCATTGCGAATGACTTGATCTGTAATTTTGGTTTCTGCTTTAAGAGATCATTAGTTTTGTGTCCTGTTTTCTCAAGGCAAACTAATTGTGCTGTGTATTTTATATAAAAGGCCACCATCATCCAGTAGCTAACAGATTTTCTAATACTGTCACAACAAGTAGTGCCCTGAGTTTAGATGTTCACAATGATTACTTCCATGCTAAGAGAAGAAGGCCTATGTTCTTCTGTAGCTTCTGTTTTTGATTTCATGTGCAGTTTTAGAAGTAGTTTAGTTAGTCCAAGGGAGAGCCTATAAATGTATATTAACAAACAGGAGAAAATACCATAGGGCCAGGGATTCAGAATAAGGGTGCAAATAGGGAAAGAATTTACACATTTATCAAAACTATGTATATCTCTGGTTTTGCAGTGTCACCCCAACCTTTTTATTTATTTTTTCCTTTTGGCTTGCGGCCTCAGTTGCTTAGAGACATTAACATCATCAGTGAAATCATCATTTTAAAAAGCTGTGTGAGGTTGCTGTGTGAATTTTTTCTCCATTGCTATTTTAAAAGATGTATCTGCTATGTCTATAAAAAGAAAATTTTGCATACATAAATATATGATAAAAATACAGTTAGCATTAAATTTCTGGGTGTGTTATGACTTTACTGCCATTTCGAAAAGCTCTAGGAAGCTTAGGGGAGCTCCACACAATTTATCCAGCTCAGAAAGTGTGAGCCTTGCTAGAGAGTGGTTAGTTATAATGCAAAGCTTCATTGTGTTGATTGTCCTAACTTTATTCTCTTTAAATTTAATTCTATTATTTTCTTGTTTGTAAAATGAGGCTGACAAGAAACAACACACACTTAAAAATCTGAATCCCATTGATTTTCAGAAAACAAATGGGTTTCTGAAATGATAGTTGTCTTAGTTGGTTGAAGATGAATGAAGAATGTACCTGAGTGCATGGTCCGTCCTACTAGAATTTAATAGAAGCTCTTCATGTGACTGCCCCATAATGGAAAATGTATTTATATCATCAGCAAACTTGGACACCAGTTTGAGAGCATGATATTATAATGTAAAAAGAATGGGACTTGACACTTAGTAAGCACACAGGAGATAATTCATGAAGAAATAAATTTCTCATTCCTACTACCTAAATAAGCATGATTCTTGCCGTCCTTCCTAATTAGGCACAATGAGAAATGAAGACAGCAAAGTGCTGCCTGGTGGCCTACTACCACTGTGTGCTGTGCTGTGCTGTGCATTGCCTTCACACTTGAATCATCACCTTAAAGCTTCACAGAAAAACAGAGCAAATGTTACACTATGCATTAGTTTGTAATGGGTAAACTTCATGCAAACTACTGTGAAGCAAAGCTTTTGTTATAAGTTAAGATTTTATTTTTTAATATCCAAAATTTACAGTGACTTAGTAAAGACAAAGATTGAAATAAAAAAGCTTCAGACTCAATATGTTTTCCATTAAGTCTTCTTCCTAACTTAGCTTTCCTTTTTGTTAGCTTTTGTTTTTATTTATTTTTTCCCCTCTTTTGGCTTTTATTTGCCCTTGTAACTTTGGCAGTGACATAATGGTACCCTTGTATTTTTATGTTCTGCTGGGAAGGATGGGAACCCATTTTTCTTTTTCTTAGTAAACATAGCTCCTGCTTTGGGGATCTTCTGGGGAAAATTTGAAAGCTAAGTGAGTATATTGCTAGCTAAATTTTACTGGAGTTCAGATCTGGGTCTTTCAGCCCTTTTGTATTTTGTAATCAGCTCAATTTACCTGCCTTCTTTATTTAGAAAAGATGGGTAATACTATATAGGAATAGTAGTTAAGTGTAAATGTCTGACAGATTTGTAATTAAAACTATTTTTTATCATTGATTAAACCATTTTTATTATATACTATTTCTTTTCCTTCTGGTATGTTTGGAACAAAGAGAACATAATCCTTAGAGTGGGTATTCAGTTCTGGTAAGAAATCAGGAAACAGCTACTGTTATTTTAGTAGACATTGTCTTTCGTGGTATAGCTTCTTCTCCAGATGAGTGTGTACATGTGTGTTAAAGCTATAAATGGTAGTTACATCTCCTAGTTGAAAAAAATCCTGCATATTTACATGGTTGTACTTTTGAAAATAGCATTAAAGCCTACAGCAAAGATCCCTGAAATGAGACTTTCTGTTGCCTTACAAAGCTCTGCCTCCTTGCCCTAGGATGCTGTTGATATCTAGGTATACAGGAGCTATTTGGGTGGGTGGGTGGATGTATGGATGGATAAAACTGACTCTATGCTCAAGTTATTATGGGTTATAGTTTTGTATGCCTTAGAACTGTTAGAATAAGATACCATGTGTCTTGGTCAAAGAATTTATGTTTATGGTTAAGTTTTGTTGTTTTGAGAAAGTGTCTTTTGTAGCCTAACCTGACCTTGAACTCCTACTTTCACCTCCCAAAAACTAAGATTATAGTTGTTTCCTACCACGAATGGCTCTTTTTGGATTTTTAAAAATATTTTTTAAAAATATGCTCCAATCAGAAATTGTAATTTTGGAAGAAATCTTTATTCTAGATTGAGTTCTGAGTGATGAAACTGACATATCTGTGTGGACTTGCATGAGTAGCTTTTGCTTTTTGGATGGGGGAGGGCATTCTGTTAAGTCATCTATAATAAGTAAAAATTTTAATCAGATTTAAGTTTGTTTCTATATTATCTATAATTTCTTAACTTTGATATTAACTTTTTATTTTAGTTGATGCTAACATTCTTTTCCCAAATACAGCAGCTTTTAATAAACTGAGTAGCACCATTGCAGGGAGCACTCTACAGACATTGGAAGATGTGAGATTATAACAATCCTCCTTTAAAGTGTCTTTAAAGATTGTTTTCTGCATATCTAGACATTTAATTTTTATTTAATAAAATCTTAACTGTTAGTTATTGGAAAAAATAACTTAAGTCAATTGAAGGATACACAGAGAAGTATTTTATATATTAATATAATTATGTAGACACAAATGTTTTCAGTGTGTGGTCTACTTCATACAAACATTTTATGTAAAACTTACCAAAAGCTAGGAATTGACTCAAATGTAAATATTCCTCAGATTTACTTGAGGACAGTTTTTCTATGACTTATAGCCAGAAATAGTAGACATGATTGGGTCTCAACATTTCTTGCTGTTTATTTCGTGCTTGGCTTAAAAGTGAAATAAAAGTAAAGTTCAGGATTAAACTTCATCCCTCAAAATTCAGTTTATTTCTACTTTTCTGTTGGTTCCATTTGTGTTACATTTTACCATGTAATTTTATGTACAAGCCAACATTGTTTTTGTTGCTGTATGTAGTCGGTGCTGTGACTTGTTTGTGCTCATCTCTGTTCTGTAGGCAACTTGCCACTCCCTACTGAATAAAGCTACAGTTAAAGAAAAAAAGGAAAACAAAAAATCAGTAAGTTTGGAGAACTTTTTATTAGCTGTTTCTTTTGAAGCAAACCCCAAATCTTTGCTGTTTGTTAAGAACATCTTCACTCCAGCTATTTGACCTTCACTGTAAAATCATTCTACTAATTCTGGCACAGAATAGCTCTCATTTCAATTAACCCTGGAATTAAGTTACATGGAAACATTCTCTGTGTTCCTTTGGTTTGATTTATCCCAAAGGCATTTCATGTGCATTAATTACATTGAATACCCTTGATCTAATTTTATTGTTATTTTTAAAATTATAAATGAATGCAAAAGAAACTTAATTTCAAGGCCTTAGGGGATGCTGACTGTCTTCATTCTTGCTTCTTGTTTGCAGGTCATGTGAGTGGTTTCTTTTTCTAGAAACAAAAGCATTTCTTAATCAATACATTGTGGGTGGAAATGTGTCTCCCCTTCCCCCCCGGAACTAAACATCAAACTTAGGATTTGCACATGCTAGAGCTACCAAATACAGGCATCACTTTCTAAATCTAATATAAAAATTGCTAAATTTTAATTTTTATTCCTTATGTTTTTCTCTTAATGGTCTTAGCCATCCATGATTTAGTCATTTGTGCTTACGCTATAGAAATTGTAATGCCAAGTTACTTTTACTTCAGAGAAAAATATACATTATTACTTCATTGAAAAGAAAACTTAGTGAGGTCATGATTATATAGAAGCAACTCATTGTGCAAACATGCCTTGAATGTATTGCCTGCTTCTGACCTTGTCTTCCTGTAAAAGGAAAAAAGTTAGGATTGCCATAATTATTTTCTTCTATGAATATCATTTGTTCACATTATAACTAGTATTCATTTTAAAATGAGATCTGTGGATGTGACTTACCCTTAGCCAGTTTAGTCCTGTTTTTGTTCACTTAATCCAAGTGATTATAGAGAATGTAAGTAAAACTTTCACAAGTTAGAGGTAGTTTTATTTTAAAAAAAATTAAAATTGTTTTGTTTGGTTTTGTCTTTCATTTCTTACTTTAGTTTTATATATAATAAAACTACAGTTTATAGTTACATTTAAAATTCAAAACTAAATTAAACTTTAGAGACACATACTTTTATTATGTCCATTAAGAATTTTTTTTGAGTATATTAAGTACAATTGATCATCTATGAACAAATGGATTTGATTGGATGGCTCTTCTGCTTAAAACATTTTCCTTTAATGCTTCGACCTTCTAATTCTCAGCATTTGTGGGTTTAACATTATACATCATCACTGTGGACATTAATTCGCTGTTTCTAACATTCTTGTTTAATGTTATACTAATGTCATTGTGTAGCATAACATAATTAAAGTCAGGCTTTCTGTGTTTCTCTAGAGCATGTTTTACAGCTTTCTTAACATTTATTATGGTTTTATATAAAGTTATTCCTTGGAATTTTTCTAGTAGTTATTTTCATATATATATATATATGCATACATATATATATTTCTGGTAACTAAATTTTTGAAATGTGTTTCACAGCACAGGTCATAGTCTTGAAGGAACTAAGGGAGTCTAATTGTCACTACTTCGGAACAGTTTCTATAGTGTTAGTCATGCTAGTCATTGTAAAATTTAGAATGTCATTTTTTAAGTTGTTTAACAGAATCTAATTTTTTTTCTCTTAAGAGCAAGCTGACTTTCTTTGTAATAAATGAAATTAGAGAGAAAGCTTTAGTTTCTTGTGTTTAGCTCTGTTCAGCTGACACATTACCTTTGATTCGGTTTGTTACACTCAACATAATATATACTTAGATTACTGGCAAAGTCGCCTGCTTAATGCAGGCTTCACAGGATTTTTATCTGTATAGTTGGTGGTCCTCTGCTGATGTTTAATTGTTATCTGATTTTTGTAGTTCAACTTTACCAAGGGAAGCAAAGTGTGGGGGGGTGGCATTAGCTGATCATTGGTTTCAGCATTTGACTCACCCAGCATTGAGCTTACATGAAGAATATTATTTGGATCCAAATTAGATTTTTATAGATTTAGAAATAAAGAACAACATGCTGGATGTGGTGGTACACAAGTGTAATCCTAGCACTCTTGAAGCAGATACAGGTGGTTCACTGAGTTTGAGGCCAGCCTGGTCTACAGAGGGAGTTCCAGGATCACCAGGGCTACACAGAGAAACCCTGTCTTGGAAAGCAAAACAAAGGCAAAGGAAAGACAAAGTGTTGGATAAAACTAAATGGATGTCAAGTAGTTGTGAAATAAAAATTTATAAATTGTTTCTTGAAACTTTTTATACAGTATCTCTATTAGTATTAAATTTGTCAGGTTTTAGTTTTAAAAATATAGATATCTCAATCAAAGAGATAGTTTACATTATATGAAACTTTTCCTGAAACGTGAAGTATTGACATGAGTTATTTTTAAAGATGTGACAAATGGTTAAAAGTTGAAATTGTTTTTTAGTAATTTTGTAATACTCTTCTTGAGAAATAATTAATTCCTTAAGTTCAGAAGCTGAGTATTTTCAAATATAAACCAAGAACCACTGTAAGTTACCTTTTAAGATTTTTTTTCCCTAGAGAAAACCACAAGAAACTGCCACTTTTTGTTTTTGTGTTTTGGAATGGGTCTCACTTCTAGCTCAGGCTGGCCTGAACTCATGGCAGCCCTCTTGCCTCAGCCTCCTTCATGCTCTGTACCACCACCCAGCCTCTTAACCACTTTCAGACACACATTTTAAAGGCTGTGTGCAGCCATTATTAATATTTATGAGACACTTACTCAGACATTTAATAAACCAACTAGCTTTTTAAAGCAAACTATGATGTTGGGCCTCTTAAAACGCTATCAGGCTTTTAATGGGTTAAACTGAAAATATTACTATTTTTTTTAAAAATACCCTGTTTAAAATTAAATCTAAGTGTTGGGTGGACTTGGGAGCATGAATCCTCAAACTCTTTCTTCAATGTTTGCTCCCAAAACACTTTATGGTCTTCTTAGCTTATTGATATCTTTGTCTCTTTTAATTAAAAATTGGAAATTCTAAAAGAACTCAGTGTCAGTGTTTGTCTTTTCACATTCTGAAATTATGTGATGAATTTTTTCCTTGTTTTCTTTTTATCAGATGTGAGTTTTTAGTTCTCAAAGGTTCAGTTCTATCTGGAAGAGCAAGGACACTTGGATCGTCTTCCTAATTCTGTATCTAGATCTATATTTCAACTACAGAAGATATCTATATTTAGCCAACTTCCTAGTTTCCCTGATTTCATAAGGTTGTTCTCCTTATGAAATCACCCAAAAGAACTGTAACCAAAAGAGTCTCCTTGAATATCCCAGTGTAACGAACAGGGAAAGGATAAGTCACACACAGACCACCTCAAGAAATCATTTTCTGAAATCTTTCCTATTTTTTTTCATCAGAAATGATAGAATATTATTTTGAGATTATAGGCCATGGGTAATGGCACATTTAAGATGTAGATCCTAAGACTGGAGACATAGCACAGTGGTTAAGAACACTGACTGCTCTTCCGGATGATCAGCATCAATTCCCAGCACCTAAGCATTAGCTGAGAACCAACTGTAATGCCAGTTCCAGGAAATCAGATGCCTTGTTTTGGCCCCTGCAGGCATCAGGCATGTATGTGGTATACAGACTTACATGCCGGCAAAATGCCCACATGCATATAAAACAGTGAAGTAATAATTTAAATAAGTACAGATCCCATGAAACACAAAATGGGCCAGAATGAAGTGAAATAGCCGAGTTAATTTGGAGTTGAGTCTGAATTTATGACAGGTACTGGCACCTGGTAAAGAAAAGTGATGTGTAATTCTGCACATAAACCCAATATTCTCATTTCCTAACCCCAGGAGCCTTTGCGATGAAGAATTGGTAGTGCTCGGCCTCCACCATGACAGTTAGCCATGCCAAGCTAGAATAGCTTCTGAGATGAAAGTATCCTATGTGTTCTTGAAGTAAAAACTATGGCCGGGTAGTGGCTGCACACACCTTTAATCCCAGCACTCGAGACAGAGACAGGCTGATTTCTATGAGTTTGAGGTAGCCTGGTCTACAGAGCAAGTTCCAGGACAGCCAGGGCGACACAGAAAAATAAAAACAAAGCAGTTTATATCTGGTACAGATAAAAATTAAATTCTAGAACAATTCCATTTCCACATGTTAGCTTAAAATGGAAAGTATTAGGAAGAGATGAAATTCAGCCAATCCTATGACATTGTTCCCATTCCGATGTGCCTGCTCCTTTATATTCTGTGCAGAATGTTTTCTGTAGAGGTTAGGCCCGTTTTCATTGTCTTTGTATGACTTTTTAGTATGGGCAGCTATTTCCTGAGCCCTGAAACTTTTTCTTTTTTACTTTTTTGGCCAAAGAATAAATTGGGGTAGACATGGGGGTTTTTGTCTTCTGGTGGGATCCTTTTTTCTTTTAGGTCCCCAAGAGTTCCTGCTTTTCCAGTGGTTTAAATAGTAGGTAGGTCCTTATATTAGGAAGCATGATCATGAAGAAAAGTTTACCGACAGGAACATGACTTGTAAGTAGTGTTTTTCACTCAGTAGAAATCTAAGAAAAGATGTATATGGTAAGCAACTAAAATGTCTATTTTAATGGGTGTGTAAAGTGCAGCTATTTCCTGCTAGGTGTAGGATGTGTAGGAGGTGTGCCGTGAGGAACGGAACTTTCAGGGCCTGCTAAAAGTCAGATGCACTTTCATGTCTGTTGATCTTAGGAAATATGTTCATCTTTGTGTGAAACTGAGTCTACTTTTCTTGCCCATTATGATTATAAAGTAAAATCTTTTTTCAGGTCTCTGCTATGAGGAGGTTTTTCTTCTCTTTGATAAATTTATTTGTGCCTTAAAAATCACCTATGATTACAGTTAAGGATAAGCCTTATTTTCTGGTGTTTTGGGGGGAAAAAAGTTAAAAACAGGTCATTCTTAAGGTTGACAATTCATGTTTTGTGCAGAGTTTGACCTTCAAGCTTTTGTTTGTTTCCGCTTCTTCATTTCAATGCAAACTATCTACTCAAGTCTCAACTCCTTTTTCTCAGGTGGTTAGCCAGCGTTTCCCTCAGAACAGCATCGGTGCAGTAGGAAGTGCCATGTTCCTCAGATTTATCAATCCTGCCATTGTCTCACCATATGAAGCAGGGATTTTAGATAAAAAGCCGCCACCTAGAATCGAAAGAGGCTTGAAGTTAATGTCAAAGGTGAATTATTTTTATACTCTTGCAATGTTTAATTTCCCTTCCAACTAAATTTTTAGTTTTTCATATCCAAAGTACTTTGTCTTCAGTTTGCTTTTGAAAGTTGCATGGTTTTCAGTTATGTACCTTTTGTTTTTATTTGTTTATATTGTAGAGGAATTCTTTTTATACGTACCTGATGGGCCCTTTGATAGGAAAATATATTAGCAGTTTAATGTCTGTCTTCCAGTGAGGTTTTTTTGTGTCCCTGCTCTAGAAAATTTGAGGTGGAAACAGAAATAGAGATTGTGGGATTTCTTTCTTGTTGTTATTGTTGTTAACACTTGAGACTTGGAACATGGGTCTTTGCGTAAAAGTGCTTGCCGCGCAAGCATGAGGACTGTAGTTCAGCTCCCCAGCACCTAAGTAAATGTCAGGGGGCATAATATTCAGCCTGTTATCCCAGCACTAGAGGCAGGAACAGGATCCCTGGAGCAATCACCTAGCTAGACTAACCGAATCCAAATACTCAAGGTTTTGTGGAGGGTGGAGAATGATGGAAGGAAACATTCAGTGTCAAACTCTGGCCTCCACATGCATGCATGCATCTGCCAACTCACACACATGCAGACAAACATTCATACATGCACATATCACACATATACATATACAATATAGAGATATTTAAAAATATATTTTATAATTTTATATACATATTTTATATATGTAACATGTATATATACTAATATTTCTATTTGTATTTCAGAGTGCTATCTAGGGTAATTTTTTTACACTAAGGAATAAATTATTTGAACTACCAGTAGAATTATCAATGGAAAATTATAATGACTATTAATATACAGATTTAATATAGCAAATAATCTGATTACTCATAATCCTGTTTGATTATTTAGATACTTCAGAGCATTGCCAATCATGTCCTGTTCACAAAAGAAGAGCATATGAGGCCTTTTAATGATTTTGTGAAAAGCAACTTTGACTTGGCACGAAGGTATGAAACCTTGTTTGCCATGCTTCCATTTCACTCCAGTCTGTGTATCTGGTCTACATGAAATTCTTGTGTATGATTTTAATCCCCTGTCCTTTCTAGATTAAGAACATATTTTGTCTCATTCCAGTATAAGAGACATTGTAAAATCTGTATATTCTTAATTTCAAGGTAGTTTCCGTCTTTGGAAACTGAGAGGAATTATTGGCATTTCCTAACTTTGGCATTGCTTCAGAATGGGTTCAGATTTCGTTTATTAAAAAGTAAAACCAGGGACCAGAGAGATGGCTCAGAGGTTAAGAGCACTGGCTGCTCTTCCAGAGGTCCTGAGTTCAATTCCCAGCAACCATGTGGTGGCTCATAGCCATCTGTAATAGGATCTGGTGTCCTCATCTGGCCTGCAGGCACATATGCAGACAGAATACTGCATTTTAGATGCATAATAAATTTACATCATAAAATGTAAAGAAAAAACTAAAACCAAATTATGCAGATAATATATTAGAATGGTTTTGGTGGTAATACTTTTTTTTTCTTAAGCTTAGAAGTTTATCTGAATTTAAAACAATTCTCTTTAAGCCAAACAATGCAAAGCCAGAAGATTTTGTGATGGAGAAACAAATAACTGTTGAGGTTTTAAGACTTTAGAATATTTCTCTGCTGGATTTCCATAACTAATTCTTCACTTTCATTTTCTGAATTGTTGGATTATTTGTTTGTTTGGTTTTTTTTACTTATTTTAAAGATTTATTTATTTATTATGTATACAACATTCCTTCCATGTATGCTTGCATGACAGAAGAGGGCACCAGACCTCATTACAGATGGTTGTGAGCCACCATGTGATTGCTGGGAATTGAACTCAGGACCTCTGGAAGAGCAGTCAGTTCTCTTAACCACTGAACCATCTCTCCATCCCTTGTTGGATTATTTGTAACCTCAGGGTAGTACTATATTTGCCAGAGTTGCTCTTAAAGAAAGATTATCTGGCAAAAGGTAATTCATGTGCTTTGTGAAGATGTTGGTGCCCCGAAGTCGCTTTCCACCATGTGAAACCTAGCTGATGTCACTGATATGTACCCTGGCCTTCTGCAGCCGCTCACTCTTTCTAGCCTTTCTGCTAAGAAATTGGAGCTATAGACTGTTGGAGGGAAAAGTAAGTGCTATTTTCAGGTAGAAAATAACTTCGTGACTACTCACGGAAACTTAGAAGAACCAAAGTTCCAGTCCTGTCTCTGACAGGCAGGCAGTGTGACTTTAAGAGAGGTCTTTACCTAGTCTTTCATTTCTTTATCTTTACGATACTAACCCATTTCCAGATTTTATTCATCTAAATTTGTTGTTCTACTTTTGGAGCCTACTTTGATGCTGACGTAGAAAATGAGTATCAGAAATGGAAAGCCAACTTTCTCCTTGTGCTTCTTATTTGGTTTAGGGACAGTTACTGTGGGCATAAGCCCTCCACATTTTCAGTCACTGTCCCGTTTCTATACTCTATATAAGTTTAGTGCATAGATGAGCTTGAGTATACCTAGTGTTAAAAGCTCTAATGGTTTTGCATTTTTGCAGGTTTTTTCTTGATATAGCATCAGATTGTCCCACAAGTGATGCTGTAAATCATAGTCTTTCCTTCATCAGTGATGGTAATGTGCTTGCTTTACATCGGCTGCTTTGGAACAATCAGGAGAAAATTGGCCAGTATCTTTCCAGCAACAGGTATGTTTGGGGGGGGGGGCGGGAATAAACATTTAGTTTAAATTGAATTAATAAAATTATTGATCTTGAATAAAGGCAGCTTTTTGCCTTAAGAATTGTGATTTGAAAAGAGAAATGCAGATTACATACATACATTGCAAAAACCAACTTGTGTTAAAAGATCAACAGCACTGCTGTTGCTGTAAAGCTTGTGATGCTATTAAGTGTATGTAAAGAAAGCTTTGTGTAGGAAGTACTGAGTCAGACAGCCATGGCGCTGTGCTCTTTAATCCCAGCACTCGGGAAGCAGAGGCGGGGAATCTGAGGCCAGACTGGATGGTCTACATAGAGAGTTTCAGGCTTGTCAGGGTTACACAGTGAGACCCTGTCTCAAAAGAGAGAAGGGATGCAAAAGAGTGAGATAGAGAATGTGAAAGAGAGAAAACAGAGCCAGTAACTAAAATTATTTTATTGTCTGTTTTAGTCAAAGCCTCTTGTGGTATAAACTACATGCTGTCCTTTCTGAGAGTTAATTGCTTTTTTAGTTATAGGGTTGTAAAAGACTCTGTTTCTGTCTCTAGAGGTTCCCTTAGGTGCCAATTAAAAAAATAATGTGCTTGTTTGTGAGAAAGGCAGAGACCATAACACTATAGCTAAACAGTTAGGAAATGGGAGTTTAAAAGGAAAGACTCTTTAATCCTTTATGAATTACAAAGTAGGCATGGACATGACTGACATGTTCCACTAAAATACAAAAAGGAAGTGCTTCATCCTTGTGACAACAAAATAACCTGGAATTTTTATTTTATTTTATTTTATTTTATTTTTTTCGAGACAGGGTTTCTCTGTGGCTTTGGAGCCTGTCCTGGAACTAGCTCTGTAGACCAGGCTGGTCTCGAACTCACAGAGATCCGCCTATCTCTGCCTCCCCAGTGCTGGGATTAAAGGCGTGCGCCACCATCGCCCGGCTTAACCTGGAATTTTTAAAGATGAACATTCTCTTCTCTTTGATTTGAATACATATTTGCAGTTTGATGCTAAGATTTTTTTTTAAATGTGCTTTTTACAAAATGATATTTCAAGTATGAAAATATAGTCAGTGATTTGACAGTTCCATGTGTGCCAGCTAACTTGAACATCATGAAATTTTGATATAACAGGTCTTTCTAACATTTTATTTGCTGATGGAGGGAAAGAAGGAGAGAGCAAGAACTCTTAAGTATTCAAATCTATGAGCCTGTGGGGCCATTCTTACTCACACCACCATGCTGCTCTTCCAGAAGACCCAAGTTTGTTCTCAGCACCCATGTCAAGTACCTCACAACTGTCTCTTAATTCCAGCTCCAGAAGATCTGAAACCCGCTTCTGGCCTCATACATACATATGCATACATAAAAAAATAAAATAAATCTTTTAAAACATATACTTTTGAGCTGGTATCACAGGTATGATCCCAGAACTCAGATACTGACATCTTTCAGTACTGCTTACAAATCTGCAAGGAATAAGTAGTTAAAAGAACAGCAACAAGTGATGGTCTAAGGAGTGGTAGGCTGCCCAGGTAGTGTGAAGTACCATTTCTTAAGCATTGTCTGTTGTTGCTAGGGATCATAAAGCTGTTGGAAGAAGACCTTTTGATAAGATGGCCACACTTCTTGCATACTTGGGTCCTCCAGAGCATAAGCCTGTGGCAGATACACACTGGTCCAGCCTTAACCTTACCAGTTCAAAGTTTGAAGAATTTATGACCAGGTAAAACACAACTTTAAAAGATGATTGTATCGGGGGTGGGGTGGGGTGGGGGTTGAGAAACAAAATTTACCACCAGATCTCTTATTAAATATGCTTGTATTGCATTTATATAACCATGTTTTATTTGCTTCTATATGTTGATTTTCTTATAAAAAGAATGATGTCTTACCAAATGATAGCTTCTCATCTAGCTTTAATAAGTTTTTGTGGTTTTTTTTTTTTTTAAAGCTCATTTGTTTGTGTGCGCTAGTGTGCCCTTGCCCACACTTAGTATGTGAAGTCAGAGAACACCCTATGGGAGTCATTCCTTTCCTTCCATGTGTCTCAGGGGTCAAGCTTAGATTGTCAAACATGACAAGTACTTTTAGTTGCTGAGACATCCCGCTGACTCTCTTTGACATGTTTTTCATTTAATGCTTTCAAGAACATATAGATAACATTATTTAAAAAAAAAACATTATTTTCATATTACACTTCGAAAATACATACAACTTGATTGACCTAGATTCACACTTGATTCATGTTTTTTTAAATCTAAATTATAAATTTTTCTATCATACAATTATTTTTTGAATCCTTTAAGAAGTTAATGGTTTTGCCAGGTGGTAGTAGCTCACACCTTTAATTTCAGAACTTAGGAGACAGAGGCAGTCGGGTCTCAGTGATTTTGAAGACAGCCTAATCTATAGAATGAGTTCAAGGACAACCAGGACTGTTACACAGAGAAACCCTATCTCAAAAAACCAACCCCCTCCCACACACACACACAAAAAGTTAATGATTTTTAACCTCTTTTAGAGTAAGACTCAGAAAACACAGTACATTCTATATTTCAACAAATGTTTCTGTGGACGTTTGTTTTTGCACCTCATTTAGAGGGATCTAATCTGTGAACTTAGAGATTCTCACTGTTAGACACACAATTGATGTTTGCTAAATATGTATCTTTTTACAAATGCTACATTGGGCCTGTGAGTTGGTTGTTCTATTCATAGTATGTGCTGAAAGCAGAAAGAAAACACTCTCATCTGATATTCAGAAGTTAATTTACAAAATTTAAGTTATATAGTAGTAAGACCTTGTTTTAGAAAGAGAGGAGGCAAGGGAAAGGGAAGATAGACTTAGAGGATCCAATCCAATGTATATCTAGTATTACAGAAGCCACATGTAGTGAGACTAGGCAGAGATAGTATATCAGTGGAGAATAATGGGTATGAATTTTTCATTCATATCCTAGGGTTTATAAATTATTTAAAACTTACAAAAGAATCACACAGAGTTTCAGCAGAATATATCAAAATTAAGCCATGCTCTTTCAGAACTTTATTTCAGTACTTAGAGGAATTTAATGTGAAAAAAGTATTTCTAACCAGGGATACTAAGGTGGACTAAAATAAAAGCTGAGTAATCATCAGGAAAAGGATGTTTGTGAAGATACATTTAATACAAATCAAAGAAGAAAACACAGGGGACAGGAGAACTTGCAGGGGCATGGGGAAAGACCCCCAAAACCTTTTATCTGGGGAAAAAATATACCACGAGTAAAAGGTAATCCTGGACTCTCTCCTTACCCAGCAGTATTGTTAGGTAACCCCATGAAAGCTCTCATGACTCAGGACAATACCTTGACATTTTACCCTTCAGAAAACCTGTTGCCTTGCCAGTATTTTATTATCCTTTAATGTTACTATTGATTAATCCTTTGTTTTTTTAGCTGCTCAGCAATCTGTGTAAAGCCTCTGTTTCACTCTGATCTTTCTTTAGGCATCAGGTCCATGAGAAAGAAGAATTCAAGGCTTTGAAAACGCTAAGCATCTTCTACCAAGCTGGTACTTCCAAAGCTGGGAATCCTATTTTTTATTATGTTGCACGGAGGTAAGAGATATGTTGTAGTCTCTTTTAATAGGGTTTTTCAAATGAAAAGAAGTGGTTGGATTTATGTTTTTTCCTATTTGAATTAATATCCTTTAAAGATACACTTCCTTGGATAGTCAGCCATCTTGTTCTAAAATGCTGCTCACTGTTAGGTTTCAGACTATTCAGTTCACACTGTTGTCTCTCTTGTGCCTCAGAGTAAAATACCACCACGGGAGTTAACACAGTTAACAGAAAGAACCTTACTTTGTTTTCAGGTATATTCTGATTTCATAATATTTGTAACACAACAATTGGAACTTCCCTCTTTTAAGAAGAAAAACTTGAGCCTGTTTCTGAGAATTCTTAGCAATATATTGTGTGAGACTGCATTAGGATGATTGCAAAAATAACTCCAAGAGCTGTTGGAAATGGATGTAAAGATGGACTGGAGTGGCTTAGAAAATAGGCTATGATGTCCTTAGCCATGCTGTGAGCTTCTCCTTCTCCATGGCAATGGACTTGCATTGCCTCTCCTGCCATGTGAAAACTTGTGTGGTGGTACTTGGTTGGTCTCTTCTTCTCATTTGAGGCATAACTCAGGAGGCTGCAGTTTGATGGAGTGATGCTACTCAGCAGCTGGAAATGTGGGAATGCCAAGGATAGCCCAGCAGCTATGAGACGTAGTCTACCTGAGTTTCCCAAGATTAACAGAAATTGAGTAATTGTGTTAATTTGCTTAATGGTTATGATAGCAAAAACCTGGCAGTAGTTGAGAAATCCTACAAAGTAGGAGAAAAACAGAGGATGGAAGATATGGAACTTGTTTAATTACTCAGCTGTTCAGAGCACTGGGGAACTAAGGAACAGAAAGTTACAGAAAATCGAATTTATCTTTGCCATCCTTTTTAAGGAACATTATTCTAGCCAATTGTACTGGTACATTTCTAATTACAGTACTCAGAAGTCTGAGGCAGGAGCATTGTGTTGAGTTAGAAAGCCACCTGGGCTAAAGGGTGAGACCCTATCTCAAAAAGAGACACCTCCCTTCCTCCTCCCCCCAAAAAATTGGGAGGGGAAAAAAACCCTTATCGTTCCATGAAATTCTGTTTTTGTCTCAGTTGCTCTTTCTCAAATTTTCTTTTTCACTTAAGATAAGCCGTGTTTGTATTTCAACTTTAAGCTTTAGTACTACCCGTGGTATCCTGACTTTCACTGTCATAGCTAAGTAGCAAGGACTGGTGAAGAGGGAGGTAGATGTGTGCCTCAGTTCCCAGCCCCTTTGAATTCTTAGTGGTTCACAGTAGCAAAAGTTAAAGGTGTGAAGGCTGGATAATTTTTCCTCCTTCAGGATGGAAACTGAGTTTGTGTTCCTTCTCTGTGGTCCTGTAAAGGCTAAGAAAAAGCAGATGGACCTGGCTTTCAGTGGGATTGGTCATTGGGCTGTCCCCAGCTGTATATTATGTCTATATAGCCTGAAAGGTTCCCATTCTGTTTCTTATTAGCTGTTCTGACCCTTCATCTTTGAGGAGGAAGTGCACTTGTTAAACTGCCGTGTCTTTTGTATGATTTTGTAACAAACTAAGTTATGTTGAAGTTGGAGGTTTTCTTTTTTGATACTACCTTGACAAATCAAATCTTCAACTTTTAGTTTTTTGTTTGTTTGTTAGTTTGTTTTTTGCTTTATACTTTGAAATGGGACGTCAATAAATAGCCTGACTGACCTATAACTCATGATCATCCTGCCTCAGCTTCCTGGGTGCTGGTCTTTTTTCTTTTTTTTAAATGTGTATGGTCACATGGTCATCTGTCTGTCATAGGCCTGTGTGGTGCCTTCAGAGGCCAGAGAGGGCATCCGATCCCCTGGAGCTGAAATCAGAGCCAGCTGTGAGCTTCCATGTGGGATCTTGGAATCAAATCTAGATCCTTAGATAAACAGCTAGTGCTTGTAACTGCTGAGCCATCTCTTCAGCTCCTGAGTGCTGGCCTTACAGTCCTGTGTCTCCATGCCTAGTGCCTTTTCTTTAGTAGAGCTCCTCCTGGCCTTTGTAGTTTTTCTGGATGTGATGCTTAACTCCAGGATAAATGGGCATAGTAGAAAGAGCAGAGAGAGGTCCTGTTTCTCACGTTCTGGTAGTAAGCCTTACCTGTACAGTCATCTAGTCAAGGAGCTCTGGAGTCTGACTCCTTTCTGGGCATTCCTGTATTTCAGAGGCCTAGACAACGATGCATTAGGAAATATTTTTGAATTGTGGATTCCAATCTCTACAGACGTTTCAGGTTTAAATGTCAAATTGGCCTCATCTTCACACAATGTTTTCTTTCATTGTCCCCTCCATTTTCTGTCATTTTAAATATTTCCCTTTCTTTCTTGCTATCTTCTTTGTTAGTCACCAAGTCTTAATTTTTACCGGTGAGATCTGATACAACAATTAAGGTATTTTAGTTTAGGCTTTGGTTACTATCAAGTCTCTCTTATTTTCCGAAAAAGATGGGCCCAAAGAAAAGCATGAATCATTGGAGCCATCCCAGATATGAACAGAACTAAGCCACTGCTGCTGCAAACACTGTATATACACTCTGTTTCTTGGCTTTGTGTTTACCTCCATTGCGTGTTTTTCTGATTTCTGTATTATTTCAACTTTAACTCACCCAGTGACCACTTTATTACTTCAGTATTGCATACTTGAAGTTCTTGAGAGGAAATACATTGGTCGACTGAAAAGAATCATTGTTAGGAAGACTTTCCGTGCTAGATGCTGACCAGCCAATAGAGATGTGGCTGCTCCAAGCCAAGTAGTGCATGTCATGTAATTCAAAATGTAGCTATTCAGTGTTCATCAGTGACTGTCCTTATATACAGGTTTTAATTAATTTAAATTGGATCGCCATGATCTAGTGTTACCATCTAGTACTTTGAAAATGTCTTTTTAAAAGTGTATTCATTTTTATTTTATGTAGGTGTGTGAGTGCATATATGTATATGTATTGTTGTGTGCATGTATGTATACCTGTGAGTGGCTGGTGACCGTGAAGACCAGGAACGGGTTGCAAGTAGTAGTGGTTTGTGCTCTCTCAATCTAACAATCCCAGTAGGAAATGCCTCGCCTAGTAGCTTCAGCAAAAGTGCTTAAGCTTTGGTGGTTTGTGTTGAGTCACATAATCAGTTTCCAGATCCATCACTTTAGCAAGGAAGATGGACTCTTTGGCTCTTTGGTCTTGTCATGAGCTTATGCCTGGAGCTCACATGCATGGTATGAACTGAAAGGCAAGGCTGAAAGTAGGGTTTATTTTCCAGAAGAAAATTGAGCTTCTGGTACCCAAATGAAGAAAAATGGACAAGTAAGCAGGCAGAAGTAACAGAAATTCTCTTCATGCACCTTTAAAAGATCCAGAAAAGGCTGTCTGTGGTGGTGTAGCCTGCATTTCCAGCACTGGGAAGGCCAAAACAGGAATTTCAAGTTCAAGACCTATATGGGACACATAGGTAGTTTGAGGCCAGTCATGGCTTCCATCAGAACTTTTCTTACAAACAAATAAATAGACCCCAAAGAGATGAATCTGATACTTCCTTACAAGGTGCAAAATAGTGTGTTTGTATGTGTATGTTTACAGAAATGTATATAACAACTGTACACATTAAATTGTTTATATTTGATTCTGACACTTTCTTGCAAGGTGCAAAGTAGTGTGGGTGTGTACAGAGAAATATATGTAACTATACACATCTAATTGTTTACATTTGAGCCATGAGTCTAGTTCAACAGTAGAGCATCTGTTCACCTTGCATGAGGTCCAGGGTTCAGCACCCAGACATAACACTGCCAAGCAGAACACTGGGACATTCACACTGCTGATACTACTTCTCTTAGGAGAGTGAATGTGCTTGGAGAGTGTAGGGGACCAACATTATATTTCTGTCATTAACCTCTTTTTTAAAAGGTTTTGTAAGTAATTGAAAATGTAAAATCTAAGTATTTCAGTGGAGAGTTTCCTTTGTGAGATACTCTAGGTCTTCACAACTTTTTTTGTCTCCTTAATACAGATTATAGCTTGCATTTATTTAATGCTTTCTTTACATCAGACAAACTGCATATTACATAATTTTGTTTAAACCTCACAATAATCTTCTAAGGTAGTATTAACAATACTTAACTATCAACGAAAACTCAAACCTAGCTATCTGATAATTAACCTAACTCACTGACAATTAACCACAGGAATTGTTGCTGTTAGCATACTAGGTTTGTTGAGGTAAATAAACCCTTCCATGTCTATGAACATAAACATCCAGCCAACATTTCTTTAATCTCAGCACTTAGTTAAAAGGCAGAGGCAGGAAGATCTCTGTGAGTTTGAGTCCAACTTGGTTTACATAGTGAGTTCCAGGACAGCTGGGGCTATGCAGAGAGACCCTGTCTAGGAGAAGAAAAGGAGACAAGAGAAGAGAGACCGAAGTAAAATGGTGGAAGAAGAAAGAGGGAGGAGGAGGAAAAGGAAGAGAGAAAAAAGGAAAAAAAATCCAATAAACAGTTATGAGACATTTCTCTAGATAAAATGAGTTCTTAGTTCTAAGCATCTGTTTTAAAATAGAAGTCAAGATTTACTCAGAATGCACTGTTATCATTGAATCAGTAGTATTCTGCTATCATACTCTCATGAAAACAGCATTCCACTGATGAGTATGTTTTGTAAAAGATTATTCTTTATACCTTACCAGTGCTTTCAGTCTATTTAATTAAAAATAGTAAAATACAATGGGCTGGAGAGATGGGTCAGCAGTTAAGAGCACTGACTGCTCTTCCAGAGGACCCAAGTTCAATTCCCAACAACCACATGGTTACTCACCACCACCTGTAATGAGATCTGGTGCCCACTTCTGGCCTGCAGGCATTCATGCAGACAGAACACTGTATACATAATAAATAAATATTTAAAAAAATAGTAAAATACAAAACAGCTTCCCCATACCACTCTTTATTTCCTATCTTCTTTCCCTTTGGTTAAATGTCTCCTACGTAATTTCTTCTCATACCTTTAAAATAAAATTGGAGTTCTGATTCGGTTTTGCCTACATTTAAAACATAAATGTGATATTTTGCTTATTTTGGCATTTAATGGGGTGCTACACTTATAGGAAAGAAACTATAATATTAATGTAAGGTTTAGATTTATACAATCAAAACTTGACCGAAACCCAAATTATACTAGAATAAGGATAATTTCTTAAGCAGTAAATTAAAATAAATTTTATTTTCTTATTGTGCTTATTATTTTGCAAATAATGTGAGGATTGAAATGAGCAGGTGTTCTAGATCATTTCTGCTTGAGTATGCACAAAAGAGTAAGAGCACTATACAAACAGAGTGAGTGAGTGCTGAACGCTGGTTTGAGTGCCGTGCCGCAGTCTTTTTCAGTCATACTTATGTAGGGGCTTGAAGATGTGTTTCCTTGCCAAGTGGTCATGGAGATCAGCTCTGAAGGCGTTGTCCCATGGTTGAGGCTGCTTCCAAGGTGAGTTGTAGTTGCAGAACTTAGGCTTGTTGTGTCCTCTGGGCTCATCCCAAGATTTGAGTCTTCTGTAGAATTTGGGGTTGTTGACATTGAAATTGTTCCCACACTTATGAGGAGCAGGCTGATGGTGAATGAATGCTTGGTCATCATTTTCCTTGGCTTTAAAATGATTATAAAATTTAATATTCAGTTCATAAACACATGGACAGTCATATATCCTTAATTGTGTTTATTTAATATATTCATATAATATGAATAAGCTTTTTTATTATTTATAAACAAATAGTAAGCTGCTTTCCTATACATCTCCTGATAGAACAAAGACCTGTTTTCTCTCTAGGTTACTCAGGAAAAAGCTTTCTGAGTTTTAGATTAGATGAGGCATTTGAAACAATAGAATGGGGTCAGTGTGAAGAGCAGGGAAGCCAGGAAGGACAAAGCAGGTTGGGAGATTAGAGTTGCCAAAGGAACTAGAAGTGAAGCAGTGACTCTTTCCTCTTCACATTTCTGTGACTTCTTGTTTAGCACTTTAAGATTTAACCTTATGTCACAAATTAGAATACTATTTTTAAATGTTTATACCAAAAATGGAAGCGGGATAACCTAAACCAAATGATATTCCCCAGTGCTGAGGGGTGGGGAAGAGCAGCTGTATTAGGATATTTCATAGCTTTTTAAAAAGAAGGAAATGTAAAATTGATTAAAATCAATCTGTCATTTTACAACTGGGTCTATACAAGGGGCAGAGAGATTCCTGTCTTAAAGTGAGCAGATCTAGAGCCCAAGTTTGAATCCTAGTCCAGTGTTCTGTAGCAGATGAAGATGGAAGCACAGAGCAGATTCCTATAGCAAAGGGTTAACACTATTTCTAAAGTTAGGCCAGCTTATAGCCTGCATTCAAATCTAATTGCTTGGTACATCTCTGATAATTCAACAGGACCCTGCTTACCATGATTAAATATTACATTTTTTAAATTCAAAGCTTAAACTTAAATTTTAGAATATATACAAGAAGTTCTAATTCATTCTAATATATAGTTAAACACTTCCAAGTTACTATTACCTTTTGATTTGGGTGAAGTATTTTTGAAGATTTTTTAAATCAGCCCTTCTTTAGTATCCTGGAGAATGATTCTAAAAGGGAATAGAATTCTCATTCACTGCGTGCTGTTTAATATAGCAGCACCTCAGTCACATGCTCAAAGCCCCACCTCTTTGAAAATAATCAAATGAGTGTTTTCCAAACATCTAGTGTAAACAGGCTGACTTTGACAGATTAAGGAATTCAAATAAAGTATTTGTAAAATCTCTGTATTTAAAGGATCCTGTGAATATCTCACGGTAGTTATTCTTTCTGTATAAACCCTAATGGATTGCTTCATTGGATTGACTCAACTAAATGAGTATATAATTTTGCTTTGTGAGTATCATGATTTTAAATCAAGTAAGAATGTTAAAGATGAAGATTTAAAAATAATTGAAGAATTTTACATTTTAGGAGGTTAAATGTTGGTAAGTAAAGGTAAAAACAGCCTCTTAGGTAAGAAGTTAAACTGTGTTCGTGTGGAACTTTAAAAGGATTACACATGGAAGTGATAGTGTGATCCTAAGTTCACAAAAAATTTGCTTTTTTACAAAAAAGAATATTAAAACACCTATCTGATGAGATTAAGAAAATTCTTTAAAGGAAACGTGTGTTTTAGTCAGTTTTTCCTAGATGAGTATACAGGGAAGTTGGGCTGTGTTTGCTAATAGAGTCACTGTACTGGCATGCACTGAGTACAGCAAGGATGGACAGTGGTGTTGACACACAAGGAAGTCACTGCGTAAGTGGCAGAAGAACAAGTCAATGCATGTTTCTTACTTTACTCTGTTGTGAATATTTTTTTCTGCTTTTGAATGAATAGGCAAATGCTTCCCTTAACGGAGGGTAGTTGTGGTCATACAAAGGAAATAAACAAAAGAAGCTTCTTGGCAACCAGAGTAAATTTTATATATCAGATGACTAAGACAATGCCTGTTACCATATCTTACCTACTTGCTTGCTCATTCTGAGGATTAACTCTGGGGAATATAGTTGAAATGGTTGTAGTGATGTTTTGTCCTGAGCTGACTATGGTCCTATAATTAATTGTTTTTCTAATCCTGACCTTATGGCTTTATCCTTTTTCTTTCTTTCTTTCTTTCTTTCTTTCTTTCTTTCTTTCTTTCTTTCTTTCTTTCTTCCTTTCTTTCTTTCTCCCTCTCCTCCTCACTCCCCTTCCCTTCCCTTCCCCCCCCCTCTCTCTCTCCCTTCCACTCCCTCACATCCTCCCTTTCCTTTTTTCCCCCTTTGATACAGAATCTCCCTAAGTATCTTAGATGGCCTTGAGTTCATCAACTACAGAGTGCTGAGATTACAGTGTGAACAGCCATGCCTGGCTAGTCAACTTATCGTTGTACTTCTAACCACTCAGCTTTACCTCAAGTCAGTATTTGGTCCTTCTTGTTTTTCTCATAATCTCTCTCCCTCTCCCCCCCCTCTTTCTCTCTCTCCCTCTCCCCCCCCCCTGCTTTGTTTTTTTGAGTTAGGTTCTCACTGTATAGCCCTGGCTCTTCTCAAAATTTATTAATTGCATTTTATCATCTAGCCAAACGGCTAGTTCACTAACCTTGAATTTCTCATTATCTGCTCTTTTTTTATTAATCTTTTGCTCCTAAACAAACAAATTATTTGCCATTAGCCTTTAAAGTCCTCCATATTGTTACTCCATCTGAACTATTTCCTTCCTTGCTCAGAATTCCTTCTGTGAAGGCCTCTGTTGCCAGTACCCTTTTTTAAATGTATGAACCTTCCCTGATTCTATAGAGAAGAATTAGTGATTTTAGGACTTTGCAATTATCAGAGTTTGGATTTTTTTCTTCCCACTGTCTTCTGGCTTTGTTGTGATCAGGCACACTTCTTACTCTTTGTATTCTCTCTACCTTCTAGCATAGGAAGTAGTTATAAATAGGAGCCTATAAGCACTGGAATTAATTGAAAACTCATCAATTTCATCAGGTCTATCAACTGATATCATTAGTAATGTCTAAAGTAGCAACTATTTGGTTATTTGACTTTTTTCCACTGTATCATGAATATAAATTAGTCATATGCCTAAATTAAGATCTCACTTTTCCTTTCTAGTTCCTGTTTTATGGATCATATGCATATTTATCTCTGACAATCTAAAGTTGAATCAGTAGAAGTTTGACACCCAAATTATTTGAAACACTTTACATGGGTTGGTATGAGACTTGGACTTAGTATATTTGTGCTTCTTGCCTCCTTTGAACATATTGTCATACCATTCCTAGCAGCCTTTACTTAAGTGGTACCATGTAGCTGAGTTCTGAAGACATGAGGGGTGTGACTTTCTGGGGAGCCTATTTCTGTTCACTCTAGACAAAGAGGGAAATAACAGACCAAAGGAGTATTCTGTCTAAGGTGAGTTTGATAAACTAGTGAGCTTATAGTATTATAGGAACATTAGTGACCCAGTCTTCAGCATCGTACACACACACACAAAGCCCACTCTAGTATCAGTGATGAATCTAAAACTTGCAAAGCTGGATTCTTCTCACTCCAGCAACTACTTCCTCCTTGTATCTTGTTGAAGTAGGGGAGTGGGGTTCCTGAGATTTCCCATTCTCCACATGAGAATGTTAATGGGTCCATTTTCATGAGGGTGATCACCACTGTGCTGATTCAAATTGGCAATAATCACATCCAACCCAGAGGAAACTGCACATGTACATCGCTTTCAGGCCTAGTTTTGATTTTTTACTAGCTCTCCAGAGGTTCAGTGGAAGGCATCTCCAAAACCCTAGAAGACAGTAGATTTAGAAGGTGTTAGAGAGATGATAAATAAGCTTTTGTTGTCATCACTGGTGATATTTGGGGCCTATTTATAATAAGAGACCCATCTGTGCTAACTGTGTGCTGGATATTGTATTGTTCTACTTTTTATCCTGCTTTCTACCTGAAAGGCTGATCTGTGTAGAGCTCTATTGGCCTTTTCTCATCTCTGAATTCCAGTTGACCAATAGAGAATACAAGGAGACTGAAGAAAGAAAGGGTAGGTGGAGAATGTGCTCTCTTGGTCACCAGGGTCTAGTTACATCCCTCCATGAGATGGTTTTTGTTGGGCAACCTTCTCTATTATATCTGCTTCCTGGTAACTGCTCTATTTCAACTGATGTTTATGAACCTTTTGTATTATCTTAGGCCCTCCCTTATCCTTTTTATGGAGTCTCATGAATCCTAGTTTGAGTGTTCTACCTACTAGAATTATTACTTCTCTATAGCTTATGTACTTTATAAAGTCTGAACTGTTCTGAATTCATAATTGCATCTTGCTCCAAGGATTTCAAATCAGGTATTGAGGTTTATGTTGGGGTTAAGCCCCACTAAACCTCTCAGGATTCAGAAGAATTACTATAGCAGATGAAAACTGGCCAAGATATCTGAGGGTAAACAAAACAAATTAGCTCACATAAATCCTTTTATCATGTCCCATTTATTCTTTCTATGCTCTCTCTAATGCTTTTTTGATTTTTCCTCCTCAATATTCCTTGCTGTTTCTCTTTGCTGTTCTTTCTGCTGTTCTTTGCTGCTCTTTGCTGTTCTACCCATCCCACAAGGTTGCCTGTTCATATACACAAACAAAGATAGTTAGCAATTCTATAGGTGATAACAATAATATCAAGCTTGTGTTTTACAGAATCACAAAAATAGGTAAGTCTGACAAAGAGGTGCATTAAGTCTTAGAGGGGGAGGCATGGCTGGGAAGCTCCCAGGCAGACACCAGGAGGATTAATTAAGAATCAATATAAAATTCTAAGAAGTTGTTTTTGTATACTAACTACATTTCTTAAGTGTAACTAATTAAAGCTAGAAGTTTGTTTTAATAATTGTAGATAACGCAGCAGTGATATTGCACTTTTTGAGCACTTCCGCTTCCTTCCCCAGTGGCTGGGAACACAGCATTGTGGTAACCATAGAAACCTGTGCGCCAAGGGAGGAAGGCGAAAGTGCTTGATTTGCATCAGCCTCTTGCTAGCTGAATTAAAGGAAATTTCTTTGGAGGCTTTGCTTCCAGCTCCAGCAGGGTGCCTGCCAGCACTCAGAAGTATTATTTTTCCCCCCTCTGGGGCTGGTTTAGCAACTCAAAAGAAGCCTTTTTCCTGTGTCTCTAGGGTAAAGACACAAACAGTTAATCTCATGGGCTATGATTTTATGTTAATTGAAAACATAGTGAAAGGGTTAGTAGATTACACCTTCCTGAGTCTGCTGCTAGAGAATTCAGGGCCACCCAGACCTGTTTATCAGTAAGAGCAGACATACTGTCTCTCTGCTCAGTGCCTATTCCTTAGGGTTCCTTTCTTGTCAGAGTCCTGTCAATAAGGGTAATTGTAGGGGATTGGGTTTATGTAGATTTGACTGTGAGCAAAGGTTTGGCTGAGTGACTACTTTCAAACCAAGGCCCCATAATGTGGAGAAAGTCATCCAGTGGCTAATACAGGAAAAGTCAGATTTAAAGAATGACTTATATACTGCTAGGATATTTTGGGATGAATCCCATTTGAGAAGAAATGTCATGATTTCATAAGATTTCTACAGAATTGACAGTGACTATCCAAAAGACAAGTGTTCCCAAAGCTCTGCAAATCAGGTTCTCCACCAGATCATACTACTGTAGGTCTGTTGTGGTCTGTCAGCTGTATTTTTACTGTATAGTCTTGTGGATCACATCAATCAGGACTATAGATCTATACTAAATTTTCAGGTTTATTGTATTAATAACAAGATTTCTATAGACCTTATTAGAATGCCCAAGGTATGGCAAGTAGGTCCAGCCACCATTAGTTTAAGAATCTTGTATATCCTTGGGCATTGTGATGCCTGCCTTTAACCCCCAGCATTCAAGAGGCACTGGGAGGTGGACATTCATGAGTTGGAGGCCAGACTTGTCTACATAGTAAGTACAAGGCTAACCAGGCCAACATAGTGAGATTCTATCTCAAACCAAACAGACAAGAAATGTAACCCAGCAGTTCACACTTGCTTCTCTGGCAAAGCATCTACTTTGGTTACCAATACCCACGTGGTGGCTTACAACTACCTGCAACTTCAGTTCCAGGGAATCTGGCCTCTGCAGACTCCTGCATGCACAAGACGTGTGTGTGTGTGTGTGTGTGTGTGTGTGTGTGTGTGTGTGTACACGTACTCTGGCAAGCAAACACACATAACAAATAATAAGCACGTATTAAACAAAATTTGAAAAAACAATCTTGTAATTTTAAAATTTTTTGTATTTAGAGCTGGGGTCTGGGGATTAGTAAGCAATTAGTTTCCATACTTGAATTACATTTAATTGGCTCATTTCGGAGGTATTTCCAGAGCTTTCTATATGTCTTTAATATTGATTATTCTATAACCCCTAAGAAAATGGAGGAATGCAATGAATAAAATCATCTGACTAATCACAAATTTTACATATCAGCTTTTTGAGAATTCCGAATTATAGTTACAGTGCTCTAGAAACCAATCAGAGCCAGGTTTCTCTCTTGTAACTTTTCTTTTGGCCTTTGGGGGTTTTGTCTCAGGAAAAAAAAAATACTTGGCTCTTACCTCAAGTGGTATTTGTTTGCAACTTTTTGAAATGAAATCAACCTTTCTTTTTAAAAATGTTAGTAACTCTTATACCATGTATATGATCACTATACCAAGGCTTCATGTTCCTTTTAAATAGAATTTTTAATGTTTAGAAGCTAATTTACATATACCTGGTTTTTAAATTTTATTCTTGAAAACTACAGCAAAACCCTGTCTTGAGAAACCAAAAAAAGAAAACCAACTCATAAATTTTATTCTTCTTATTTTTTAAGTTTTGTATAGATGTGTATGTATGTGCATGTGAACTTTCACACATGAGTGCAGGTGCCCTCAGAGGTCAGAAGCATCAGATCCTTTGGAGTTGTGAATAGTGTGAACCTCCTGACTTTGGTGCTGAGAATCAAATTTGGGTACTCTGGAAAGGTAGCTAGTGTTCTTAACCGTTGAACCATCTCTCCAGCTGCCAGGATTATATCATGCCTCAAGTGTTTTTGGTTTGGTTTTGGTTTTACTATTAGTTTGTTGGGGTTTTTTTTGAAACACGATTTTTTCCCTTTTTAAAAAAATTTTTTAAAATTTATTATGTATACAATATTCTGTCTGCATATAATCCTGCAGGCCAGAAGAGGGCACAAGACCTCATTATAGGTGGTTGTGAGCCACCATGTGGTTGTTGGGAATTGAACTCTGGACCTTTGGAAGAGCAGGGCAGTGCTCTTAACCTCTGAGCCATCTCTCCTTTTTTTTATTAATTTTTATTGAGCTCTACATTTTTCTCTGCTCCCCTCTCTGCCTCTTCCCTCCCCCCTTCAACCCTCCCCCAAGGTCCCCATGCTCCCAATTCACTCAGGAGAGCTTTACTTTTTTTACTTCCCATGTAGATCAGTGTAAGTCTCTCTTAGTGTCCGCATTGTTGTGTAAGTTCTCTGGGATTGTCATTTGTAGGCTGGTTTTCTTTGCTTTATGTTTAAAAACCGCGTATGACTGAGTTTTAAAAAAATGCTGCAAGCCGGGCGGTGGTGGTGCATACCTTTAATCCCAGCACTCGGGAGGCAGAGGCAGG
>NC_022014.1:19543074-19573483 GCF_000317375.1 Microtus ochrogaster | reverse complement strand
GAGTTCGAGACCAGCCTGGTCTACAAGAGCTAGTTCCAGGACAGGCTCCAAAACCACAGAGAAACCCTGTCTCGAAAAACCAAAAAAATAAAAATAAATAAATTAATTAATTAATTAATTAATTAAATTAAAATAAAAAAATGCTGCAAAGTCCCTGGGCGATTCCCGAGCTGCCCGCCCAAGATCCCTGGGCGGTTCCTCAAGCAGCTAGCAGCAGGAAATGCTGGCAGGTCCCAGGCGGCAATAGGCAGCCAGCTCTGGGAGCAGCTACCAGTCCCAGACAGACAGCTGCTGGTTCCCGGTATTGCTAGCTTTGTTGTGCTGACCTCTAATCTAGGCTGTTGCGTTAGCCTCTGCATCCTTTCACATTTCTTCCAAAGGGATCTCTTTCTTTATGGCCATGGCTATATATATACTTTAGGTAGAACATTTTATTTTATGTGCTCCTGTTAACTAAGATTTCATATGTAAGGAGTTCATTTCCCATTTCTGAGATTTTTGCCACATCTTCATAGCTATTATTTTCTCAGTTTTTATTGACTGTTTTTTTTTAAGGTTTATTTATTTATATAGTATCCTGCCTGTAGGCCAAAGAGGGCACCAGACCCCATTACAGATGGCTGTGAGCCACCATGTGGTTGCTGGGAATTGAACTCAGGTCCTCTGGAAGAGCAGTCAATTCTCTTAACCACCGAGCCATCTCTCCAGTCCTTATTGACTGTTTTTTAAAGAAGAAAATGTGTATTGTACATGAAAAACTAGAAAGCAAAAAGTAACAAGACTTGGAATAGTAGCACACACCTTTAATATCAGCACTCTAGGGGCAGAGATAGATTTCTGTGCCTGGGCTGCATAGTATAGTTCCAGGCCACCCAGGGCTATATAGTGATAAAGGTCTTCAAAAAAAAATTTTTTTTTAAGTGTTGAACCATTATATACCTATTTTTATACCATCTAACATGTATGTGCCACATTTAAAGCATGTCTAATTGTAAGCCTTTGTTCCTTAGTATCTCATACACATCCATCCACAGATGTATGCTCACCTTATTCTAAGATTTCTTAGCTAAAGCAGGATATCAGAAGCTTCTTTGGTAAGAGGCTGTGTGCTGGCCTTAGGGTCTTGAGGTCTGGCTCTTAGTAGGTATGTGTGATCTTGGATACACATGGAAGGAAGGGATTATCAGGCCAGTTGTCAAGAAGCCTCTAGAGCATCAGTTCTCAACCTTGGGGTCGCATATCTGATAGAGCTGCCTGTCAGATACTTATGATTCATAGCAATAACAAGCTTATAGTTATGGTGTAGCAATGAAGTAGTTTTATGGTTGGGGTCACCACAACATGAAGAACTATATTAAAGGGTCACAACGATAGGAAGGTTGAGGAAGACTGCTCTAGGAGCTGACAAAGCAGCAGAGTGTGCTCGTAAGACTTAAAATGTCAAACACACATCTGGTATTACCACTGTGTGATAATAAAGTACCGCTAAAACTGTTTTCCAGCTGGTTGTTAATGTCACGGTAGAATACTTGTTAGTCATCATGGTGCATGGTAACATCTATAAAAGAATGTTCTATACTTGATACCTTGTCCCTCACCTTTGCTCACCAGTGTCCTCTGCCAGCCCTGGCAGACTACCATGCCTTCTATTAATAAGGGCAAACTTGAACTTTTCATTCGGTTTATCTCAGTAACCTGAGTCTGAGTCTTGTAAGCAAGATTGCTCTCCCAAAATAAGGTTGTATGTATGCATCACTGATTATAAAATTTACCCTTTTAAAGTACAGTTTCATGGATTTTAGCATATTTTGAAGTGTACTTTCATCACTGCTAATCAGTTTTAAAGAGTTTGATCACCCCCAAATAAACCTTAAAGCCATTAATAAGCACCCCCATTTCCTCCCTCTTCCTAGCACCTGACCACTGCTAATCTGCTTTGTGTCTCTATGGATTACATACCATAGATATTTCATTAAAAGTTAATCATACAGAATATGTTCCTTTGTGGCTTACTTCACACATATTTTCAAGGTTTCTTTGTGTTGCATCGTGAAAATTTCATTTTGTTTTGTATCCGACCAATATTCCATTGTATTACTATAGCACAGTTTATTCTTCTGTTATCTAGTTATAAAATGTTCTCCACTTCTTGGTTATTGTGCATAGCACTGCTGACACTTTTATGTGTTTGTGTGGGATCTGTGTTTCCAGGTTTGTGTGTGTGTCTGTGTGTGGAGAGAGAGAGAGAGAGAGAGAGAGAGAGAGAGAGAGAGAGAGAGAGAGAAGGGGGGGGAGTTGTTGAAACATGGTAATCAATCGTTAACCTCTGAGGACCTGACTATCTTTTCCCAAGTGTACATGCTATTCATTTTACTTTTCTACATAGTGCGTGAGAGTTCTAGATTCTCCACACCCTGACCACATGTTTGCTGTTAGCTGTTTGTCTAGGCAAATTCTGGTAAATCCTTCCTCCTTCTGTTTCTAAATTGTACATGTTCCTAGGTTTTGCATATCTTTATGTGGATACACAAGAAAACTAGCATAGTAAATGGAATTTCATGGAACAGTGTAACAAACAGACCTCGGGTTTGTTCATTGTATTGTTTTTGATATGGGGACTTGCTTTATTACCCAGACTGATCTTGAAGTCAGGATCCTGGCTCTGTCTCCTGAGTGCTAGGATTACAGATGTTGCCACCAAGCCTAATCTAACCAATTTTTAATGATGCACAATAATATTAATTATTCATTGATAGCATTTAAACTTGCTCATTTAAACTGCAGATGTACATGGTTTTATTTGAGAAAAGAATAATTAATTTAATATTAATGATTAGAATTGGAGTTCTAGCTAGGCGTGGTGTTGCACACTTATAATCCCAGCTACTCAGTAGTTTGAAACAGAAAACAAGAGTTCAAGCACAGCCTGGTTAATTTATGTAGACTCCATATCTTTTTTAAAGACAGGGTTTCTCTGTAGCTTTGGGGCCTGTCCTGGAACTAGCTCTCATAGACCACACTGGCCTTGAACTCACAGAGATCTACCTGCCTCTGCTTCCCAAGTGCTGGGATTAAAGGCGTATACTACCACCGCCTGGCAACTCTGCATCTTTTAAAAATGGAGGAAAACAAAGTAGAATTGAAGTTCTAGAGCGAGCCAGGAGAGTTCTTAAGTGGTTATCTTTTCTGTAACCCTTGGTATGTTCTAACTTAAGACTTGTTCTTTAAAGGTGATTAGTGGTTATAATCCAGCTGCTGCTCTATTAAAAACAGGTGTTTGTTCAACTACTTTTAGGGTTAAAATCTGCCTTTTACTGGCAGTGGTGGCATACTCCTTTAATCCCAGCAATCAGGTGGATCTCTGTGAGTTTGAGGCCAGCCAGGGAAACATAGAGAAGCCCTATTTCCAAAAGCAAAAAAAAAAAAAAAAAAAAAAAAAAAAAAAAAAATTTTTTTAACTTAAAAACTGGTTGCTTTGATGAAATAGACAAAAATTTAGGTGTATCCCATGGTATATTTAAAATTAAAATCTATTACTAGTCATTTTATTATTTATATGTGAAAATATTTTTCCTAGTTTCAAGTGACTCCTTGGTTTTCCAATTAATTTGTTTGAAGGAAACTTTGAGTTTTACAGTGTGTCTGTAAATTCATACTTAATGTCGTATAGCTTTCTGGTACAACTTAAAGTCAAGCCATAGGATTTGATATGCTCTTTTAGAAAAACCATGCCATGACGAAGCATTAGCCCATACAGTTAGATGAAATTATTTTTAAACATTTAATTGTCATTGGTATGAGGAAATACAGTTGAATATTGGGTGTCTACACAATAGAGCTGGTAAATGGCTATGGCTGTGTGCCAGACACTATTATACTTCATAATATCTCAGATGTGTTAGTGGTCACAGAGGCTTTGGTTGGCAAATGATAGCTTTCCCAGTGGTTATTGTGGTATATGGATTCTTTGTTTTTCCTTACTGATGATTTGGTGTTTCCCCTTCTCTCTACTTGATGAAAAGCCATTAAATCTGAGCTTATTTTTTTTGTTGAGCAAGCATTTGGTAGTCATTCAAACACCTTCTGCTATAGCAGTGTTCATTGTGTTTGAACTGTGACTATGGACAACAAGATAATGCAGAATAAAAAATTGTACTTCCTGATGTGATTAGCCTGATGGCCTGAGTTCAGATCCTCAGAACCCACATAAAAGCAGTGGCGTACGTACAGCTGTACTCCCCAGCACTCCTGGGAAGATGGAAGGGGGAAACCAGTTAGACTGACATGTGCAGCACAGTAGCAGACAACAGGAAAGACCCTAACTCAAACATGGTAGAAGCAGGACCAGCAGCTGAGGTTATCTGACCTCTCTACAGCTGTATGTACACACACACACACACACACACACACACACACACACACACACACACACACACACACGTTTTAAATTAAATCATATTTTCTATGAGATAAACAACAAATCAGCTATTTGAAGTATAACTGTGAAGAGAAGATTATGTGCCGTTATGGGTTCAATCGTTTCTCTTTGTGAGCTCATTAATGACCTCACATTTCTTCCACAGGTTTAGATCTGTGCAGATGGCTCAGCAGTTACCAACACTGGCTACTCTTACAAAAGATCTAGGTTCAATTCTCAGCACCTACATGGCAGCTCTCAATTGTCTGTAACTCCCATTCCAAGGAATATAATGCCTTCTTCTGGCTCACTGAGTACCAGGCATACATAGTAAACTAAAATACATACAGGCAAAACATTCATAAATATAAAACAGAATAAAAATTACTGAAGGCTTGTGTACTTTCCCCAAAGTGATTAATGCATTTTATTTAAACCATGCCTTGACCAGAAATTGATGTTGGATGTTGTTTTTTATTACTCTCCATCTTGTTTTTGAAACATGTTTTTTCTCTGGCCCTGGAGCTTACTGGTTTGGCTGAACTGACTGACCAGACAAACCCCCAGGATCCTCCTGTCTCCTTCCTAGGGCTGGTAGTACAGCATACTGCCACACCTAGTTTCTTATGTCCCCGGATCCAAATTCAGGTCTTCGTGCTTGCTTAGAAAGTACTTTACTGAATGAAGAACCATCTCCCCAGACCCTAACCCAGATCTTAAAACACCCCTGTAGAATTTATATACTTTAAACTACTTTAAACAGATCACTATCAGTTAACAGTATAGCAGGCTTTAAATGACAAAATTTACTCCTGTTCTTTTATTAAACTACAATGCACAGCTGAACAATTTGGCTGTTTTTGTTATGTGTGCATGTTGATTTCTGTGCTTTGTGAGTAGCCGCAACAAATTCAGAATCTCAAGCCAGGGATTCTGATGAAGAAAATCGGCATTTTTTTAAATCTAGTATTTCCCACCTAGTTCTTCTGTAACACATTTTAATGAATGAAAGACAGTTGAACCAAAATGGCTTTTCTTAAAAGTTGAATTTCTTAAAGACCTCACTTTGCTCTACAGTTTTCAGTGTGTGAAACAAATTAACACATTAATACACTGAGGTGACAGTAGGTTTCACTCCCTGGCTGACTTCATTTGAGCAAGTCACTCTACTGAAATGTTCAGGAATTTTCAGAATTAATAATAATTAGCACCTATCTAGAATTGGTTCACATGTAACTCTACAGTGCCTTGAACTAATTTCTTTTTTTTTTTTAAATATTTATTTATTCATTATGGATACAATATTCTGTGTGTATGCCCACACACCAGAAGACGGCACCAGACCTCATTACAGATGGTTGTGAGCCACCATGTGGTTGCTGGGAATTGAACTCAGGACCTTTGGAAGAGCAGACAATGCTCTTAACCACTGAGCCATCTCTCCAGCCCTGAACTAATTTCTTGCATGGCAAGTAGTACCCTAACCAGAGCCGGCCGTCATTCTGATTTTATTTCTCCCCTGAGATGAGTGGTCTTGATAAGTTGCTCAGGCTGACTTTGAACTTATAATCCTTTTAAGTGGTAGATACTATATAAGTTTATTCTACTATACTTGACTTCCTTCATTCTTAACTTTTCTTTTATCTCCCTCAGGACTTTGCTTTGACCTAAGTAGAAGAACCATAGATTCTAGAGTAGACTTGGCTTGTCGTAAGTAGGCTATCATTAGTGCATTGGTCACATCTTTGATCTGTTCTTCTTTTTTTTTTTTTTTAAATATTTATTTATTTATTATGTATACAATATTCTCTCTGTATGCCTGAAGGCCAGAAGAGGGAGCCAGACCTCTTTACAGATGGTTGTGAGCCACCATGTGGTTGCTGGGAATTGAACTCAGGACCTTTGGAAGAGCAGGCAATGCTCTTAACCACTGAGCCATCTCTCCAGCCCTGATCTGTTCTTCTTTTGAAGTAGGAATTGAGATAAAGATAGTTAATAAAAGAAACTTGAAAGAAATAACATCAAAACTGAAATACAAAGGATGAATAGGATTGCCAAAATAAGAAGAGGGGCATATGGCATCCATGAAAGCCTGGTGGCCAAAGAGAGCATGTAAATGTTGAGACATGTTGTTTTACTTGGTTGACATGAGGCTGTATGAGGATGCTGAGTTTTGGTTCATAGCTGAGTTACTCTCTAAACGAACCTTGCCATTGTGTGATATGGCTATTGTATTGTCTTCCCTAGTACTGATTTTATTCCATAAGCTTTTTAAATTGTTATTTTAAGAATTATAAGATAGCACATATTTTTATTGTCTTTCTTGGTTATATGGCTATCCATATTCTCATATTTATTATCTTGTTTTCTGTGTTGTAAACATTCTGTTTTTGTCCTTTACCCAGTACTGAAATTTTTTTTTATAGTCACAGTCTTCTTTATAGTATTCTATTTTAATATTTTCATCAGGTTTGATGTTCTAGAATAAGGAATTCAGGTTTATATTGACAAATTTATTGACAATTTCTTTTTAGTTCACTTTGTGGCATGTATCACATGAATTTAATGTTAAAGTGAAGTGTCTACCTATTTTCTTACATTTTTATATTTTATGTCTATGAATGTTGTTTGCCTGCATTTATGTATGTGTACTACATGTGTGCCTGGTGCTCAAGGAGGTCTTTAGAGGGTGTCAGATCCCTTATAACTCCAATTATGGGTGGTTGTGAGCTACCTTTAGGTGCTAGGAATCAAACTCGGATTGTTGGTGAGAGCAACAAGAGCTCTTAACCACTGATCCGTCTCTCCAGTCTGTGTCTTCCAATTTCCCTGCACTGTTCATTAAATCTTTCCTTATCCTTTTGAGCTCTCATTCTTTTTTACCCCAAAGTTAACAATGTTTAATTAATGGTGTGTACTAGGCACTATTTTAAGCACTGTGTGTCACCTTATTTTCTTTTTTTTAATTTTTTAAAAATATTTATTTATTATATATACAATATTCTGTCTGTATGTCTGCAGGCCAGAAGAGGGTACCAGACCTCAATACAGGTGGTTGTGAGCCATCATGTGGTTGCTGGGAATTGAACTCAGGGCCTTTGGAAGTGCAGGCAATGCTCTTAACCTCTGAGCCATCTCTCCAGCCCCAGCCTTATTTCCTTTTTATAACTCTACCATGAGGCATAGAGCTGATTTTCTAAATTGCACAACTAATAAAAGGCTTTTTTGGGTGGGCATGGTGGTGTATGCTTGAAATTCCAGCACTTAGAAAACTGAGGCAGGAAGATTAGGAGTCTGAGACCAGCCTGGGCTACGTAGTGAGATCCTATCTTAAAATGCATATACATAGGCCAGCAAGATGGCTCAGTGGGTAAAGGTGCTCACTCCAGTCTTGATAACCAAAACCCACACGATGAAAGGAGAGAACTGGCTTTGAAAAGTAATCCTTTATCCTCCAGACATATACACTCTGTGATTCTCTGTCTCTCTGTCTGTCTATCTGCCTTTCTCTAAATAAATAAATAAATGTTAGAAATATTTTAGGGGCACACATGCCAGAACACACGTACAGAAAAAGTTTGTCATGTGTGGAATTCCTTCTTACGTACTCTGTGCAGTAATAGTACTTTATCATTTCTGTATTTTGGCTGTCTTCGTGTGCATCTGTTGGTGAGTTATGTGCCTGTGTACACATATACTAGTAATGAGACTTAAGCCCAAGGTCTCTTGAGCACATGCCCCACTATAAGATAGACCCCAGGCCCTTCCTTTCAACTGTTACACTCCTACCCTCCTGTCTTACTATGATTGGTACAAAGATATGTCTACCATTGCTTCTGGATTTGGAAGTAAGTTTTATACCTGTTTATTTTTCCAAGTGACCCAAGTATTTTATGTCCTATTTAAAAAAGATTCTCATTGAAGTGCTTGTCAGAAAATGCTTAATTCTTAAATTATACTGTCAATGACTGCAACCTTATGGTAAACTAGTCAAGCTGTGTTTTTTGTATGTAGCCTTTGGTATGTTGACGATACCAGCTAAATGAGGTTGAGTGAATGAATAAATTGGCATACCTGAACTTATTACCCCACGTTATTGTTTTCTACAGTCACCTATTTGGTCCTCCAAATTCTATGTGTATGTGATTTTTTTGTCATTATAGTTTCTTCCTATAATTTTCTAATTATTTTGACCAACGTGTGAAAAAAGTCATTTGTGTTCATATTTATTTTGTTGTTAAAGTTGTTTTTCAAAATGTTGACAAGGTATGTTTTCAGTAAGCAATTATTTCATCTGTTCAGACTAAGAATTTAGTTTCTTATTTTCTTAGTTATCTGTTTATGTTTTGTTCTACAGTATCCCAAATGATGGGATTTTTAAAATCTAAATATATTGATTTTTATCTTCTCCCTTTTTCCCACTTTATTGTTTTAAAGAAAATTTGTTAGATTTTTGTATATGACTATTTTGCCTACAGTGATGTATGTGCACCACACATGTGTCTGGTGCCCACATTGTTTAGAAGAATGTATCAGATCCCCCTGGAACTATAGTTATGAATGGTTATGAGCCATTATGTTGGTTCTGGAATCTCAACCTAGCCCCTCTGCAAGAGCAACAAGTGGTCTTAACCTTTGGGCCATCTCTCCAGCATCTGGTGTATGCGTACATGTGTGCTTGTATGTGCATATGTGTGAATGTGTGCCTCAACACATATGTGGAGGTCACAGGACAACTGCTTGAAATTGATTCTCTCCTTCTACCCTTGCATGGATTCCAGGGATCAAACTTAGGTCTCTAGGCTTGTACACTAAGCCTCTTTACCCATTGAATCATTCTCTCTAGCCCCCAAGTATTGTTTTACAAGTTGGCTTATATTGAACATCACTCACTCTTTGTTGTTGTCTTTGTTGTCTGAGATTTGCAGTTGCTTATCCTTTTCAGGGGGCTTTCATGATACTCCAGGCCTGTGTCGTTTTTAACCAAATGGGTGTCTGTACAGCCTAGCTAACGTCAAGTAAATATTTTTTTCTCCACTTAAAAAGGAAACCAAACAAACAAAAATATTTTTTGCCAACATAAGTGACCTGGTGGTTTACTATTTGTGGATATCATTCCTTAACTAGTTCTGTTTGTTTGTTTAGAGACAGGGTCTCTACATAGCCCTGTCTGTTCTGGAACTCACTGTATAGACCAGGCTGGCCTCGGACTGACTGGGATCCACCTGCTTCCACCTTCCAGGTGCTGGTATTAAAGGCGGGTGCCGTCACACCGGGCTTTTAATTTTTTTTTTAGAACATAATTTCTAAAGTATAAACAATGAATGATTTTAGGTGTCTACTTTTTTTTGTATCCTTTAAAGGAATTTGTTGTTGATTCATGGCATCATTTAATAACACATGAATGATCAAGACTCTGAAAGCTTTGTGTGAATTATGTCATTTAATTCTCAAGAGAAAAAAAGCAACACTATTCTTGCTAACCCATTTCACAGATGAATGAGTTAGAACAGTAGAAAGTGTTTTGTTGGTTGTACTACTGACAGAAGTGAGTTGCTTACAAAATAGAACAAAGCCTCAGAGGGGGGTGTGTGTGTGTGTGTGTGTGTGTGTGTGTGTGTGTGTGTGTGTGTTTATAGAACAGATATTCTTGGACTTGGGACAGACTTACATCTAGGTAAAAATCTTTGTAAGTTGATGATATCCTAAATTGAAAATGTGTTTAATATATTCCTCGAACCCTTGAATAATTTTATAATTGGCCAAGTCATTTAGCAAAAAAAAAATAAGTCTTCATACATACTGACGTATAACTACATATATTTATACACTTGAGCTCTAGAAAGAAATACTCAAGGAACACATCCCAAAATATTGGGGGATAATAATACAATAGCATTGGGGAATTAGCCCTTTTTGAGCCCTCTTTGATTAATAATGATACAAATATAATTTCCTTAGAGGGGAAGTATTATCTAATTACTTTAAGACTAGGTAATACTTCTTCCTAAAACATAGTGTAGTTGACAGATATTGTACTTGTAAATTTACCAAGTTTCTCCTCTGCATTTTGCAGGCATATCTGTCAGTCAGGATGGCATTATCTGTGGTTGCTGCTAATGTTATAATCCATAGTTAGTATTTCTTGTTGTCCCCATAGGAACTCTAAGATGTTAAACTTTTATCATCCATAATTTAAAAGTTAGCAATCTGGTCTTGTGAAACTCAGTGGTCTGTCAAACAAACAAACAAACAAACAAACAAACAGTGCAGCAACAACTCAAACCACGTGCATTGTAGAGTAGGCAGTGTCTAAGCAGTCAGCATCTGTTGGGGTAGTGAAGATACTAGATCATTTTGGAAGGGAAAATGGACAGCATGCCCATTTGAAGACGTAATGCAGTTTAAAATCATTTTAGGGGCTTTTTCTTCATGGTGAGATTACTTAATATAGTGAGACAAGTTTATAGAGGCAGAAAAATATTCAGAAGCCACTGTAGAGACAATATAAAGAAAGATTTTTATTGAACTATACCTGTAATTTTCCATAAACTTAATTCTACTTTTAAAAAAAGAAAGAAAAAGTTTTAGGACAGGCATAATGGTGCTTGCCTTTAATCTCAGCACTTGGAAGCAGAGGCAGGTACATCTCTGGGAATTGGAGGCCAGCCTGGTCTACATAAGGAGTTTCAAGTTGGCCAGTGCTACATAGTGAGACCCCGTCTCAACACTACAATGAAAAAAGGCTTGAAGAAGTGTTCAGTACTGTTACTTTCCTTTCTGAATGGAGTTATTCTTCTGTGGCTGAGGAGTTGGCTCATTGGGTAAGGATCCGTGCTCTTCAGTGAAGCATGAGGACTGGGGTTGGGAGTCACCAGGACCCATTAAAAAATATCAGACATGGCTCCATGTGCCTGTAACCTCTAGCATTGCGGTTGGGGTGGGAACAGACAATTCACTGTTAGCTAACTTACCACCCAGCCTAGCCAAAATGGCAAGCTTTTTGTTGTTTTGGTTTTGTTTTTGTTTGTTTTTCCGAGACAGGGTTTCTCTGTAGCTTTGGAGCCTGCCCTGGAACTAGCTCTTGTAGCCCAGGCTGGCCTCGAACTCATAGAGATCCGCCTGCCTCTGCCTCCCGAGTGCTGGGATTAAAGGTGTGCGCCACCACCGCCTGGCTGGGAAGCTTTTCTTCAGTGAGAAAACCACATCTCAAGCCAGAAAAGCAAAAAGCAATGGAGCCCCGGGCGGTGGTGGTGCACACCTTTAATCCCAGCACTCGGGAGGCAGAGGCAGGCAGATCTCTGTGAGTTCGAGGCCAGCCTGGTCTACAAAAGCTAGTTCCAGGACAGGAACCAAAAAAGGCTATAGAGAAACCCTGTCTCAAAAAAAAAAAAAAAAAAAAAAAAAAAAAAAGCAATGGAGGAAGAGGAAGACAGCTGATTCATCCACTCTCACATGCAGACAGCCCACACATACACGGAGGGCAGGGCAGGGCAGGAGGCGGCTGTGATCTTAATCCAGAAAAGAAGACTATTTGGATTTTTTAATTTAATTTTTTTTTTTTTTTTAGGAAAAAGCATAACAAGTTACTTTTGTACTTTCCCCAAATTTAGAAATGCTTTGGGTGTGTTATTTTACATTTTAATTTAGCCTTTACTGAGGCCTTTTCTGTTAATTTTCAGTATTTCTTATGTTGTTACTAATTCATTAAGTACTTACAAATTTTGTCGAAAATTCTCACTATTTCATTCTAGTTGGAGTCCAGTGCAGTTGATGTGGAGTATCAAATTTGTCCCCTGCCCAACCTTGTTAGTCCACTTTATTAGATAATTACCTAATAATTCCTTTGTGGCACCTAAGGAATCCCATTCCTTCCTTTCTTCCTTCCCTCCATCCCACAGGCTCCCTCAGAATGACCCAAGCTGTTGCTAGACTCCATGGTTTGAGCCACAAACTAATCTTACTTTAAATTTGTTAGATCAGATTGTTATAATTTCTGATTTTATAAAAGATTTATCTATAAAATATTTATAAAAGATAAATTTCTCCTATAGTCGTAAAATTTAACTGTAAACATTTAATTTTGAAATTAATGAATGATCTATTAAATATCCATGAAAACTCTAACAAATACTTAAACTAAAACTTTTTATTCTTTTGTTTTTAATTCTTTTCTTACATAAAAAACCAAGTTAAATTTTCCTTGTTAAAATGCAAAGCCAAATGTCTCCTAGCCTTTTGAAGAGCATTTGTCCATTATACAACTGTAAAGTAGCCAAGAGTTCCTCAGAAGCAGAACATCGTTTAGATTTAAAACCACTCTAGCTTGTGGAAAATAATGATGTGTGTAACCATTTACAGAGTGGCAGCCTTGGTTCTACTGAAGTACTAAAATCCCTGAGTGCCCCACATTTCATCCACCTTAAAGCCCTATCAGGACTCTCTAAAGCAGAAATTGTTAGTTCATCTCGATTCTACTAAATAGATTATTATAATGTCTAGAAAGTCAAGCGACACAGTTAGAGCATAGACCTTTTATTTTTTTCCCAGACATTAACAGTGTAAACATACATAAAATACATATTAAAGTTTAGATGCTTTCAGCATTTGTGCAATAAGTTGAAGCCTTAAAAAGGAAACATTTCATTAAAAAAAAAAGTCATTAGTTTTACTTAAGACAGTAAAATAGCAGCAAGTACCAAGACATTGTGCACTTCTTTTAATTAAGACAAGTTGCTTCATTTACATCAAATTCAGAAATACAAGACTGGCTTTCTTGAATACATAATATAGCTTGAGTCACTGGTTAGATAGGGGCATATTTTCCCAGCTATACATCAGGGAGGAAGGCTTTCCTTAGTTTCAGAAACTGCAGACCCTTAAGTAACCAGCATGACCACAGCGTTGAGCATAAAGAGAAGTGAAGCATTTACTTTCCAAGCACTAGCCACAGAAGGTAGTTGAGTCTTTACATTTGCAGTGGTTTCTTCCCTCCGGAGGTTGAGGGTTGTGCTTTGTTGAGGCATTTCAGAGAAGTTATTTGGCATGCCACTGGTGATACTTAGGGTCATGGGTGTTGGGGATGATTTTGCTGCACTAGGGAGGCTCGTGTTTGAAATCACTCCATCTTGGAGGTGAATAGTTAGAGTTGCAGCTGCTGCCTCATGTGAATCGGTCATTTCTGTGGATGTGTCTTCTGGATAGGGCACCAAAGCCTTACCAGTGCTAGTAAAAGTGGTACCTCTGCTTAGTGTGACACCAAATGTTGTTTCCTTTCCTCGGTATTGTTTGGGTGTTTTGGTCACTTTGGGTTGAGTTACCACACTCAGAGAGTTAATGGAGTCCACTGTGTGCATCCCACTGATAGTAAATAGGCTTGAGGTAAATCCAGGAGCTGTGGGGGATATGCTCTGTTCCTTCAGAGAAGACACTTGATCAGAACAAGGAGTCCCTATCACATGGGCTTTTGTTTCCATCACCCACTTCAGTAAGTAAGTGATGTTTTGTTTATGGTCACATGACCACCTGTTATTATGAAGCGTTATCTCTTGCAGCTGCACAAGTTGGTCAAAAGACTGATCTGGAATGAATGTGAACTTATTGTTGTGCAGGTAAAGATGGGTGAGATTTGTCAGGGTCATTAATGTCCCTGGGAGAATTTGTGTCAGTGAGTTATTAGACAGGTCCACAATAAGTAGTTTGGAGGGCATGTTGGTTGGAACTGTCCAAAGTTTGTTACTGCTGAGGTTTAGAACCTCAAGACTTCTCAAGGTATTTTTAATGAGAACAACTTTTTCCAGCATATTCTTAGAAACATCCAGATATTTAAGGTTCCACTGATAAGCAGTATCAGATTTGTCAAGAAGTTTAATATTGTTGTTAGCAGCAGACATGTTCCAGAGAGACCGAGGTAACTGAGCAGGCAGACTTTCAAGCCTGTTGTTTGAAATATCCAGGGTCCTCAGATTGGTATATTTGGTTAACTGGTTATGTAGATCAGTAAAGTGATTATAAGACAAATTTAAATGTATAATGTTCTCTTGGAGTCCAGGTGGTAATGTAGTCAAGTTTCTGCCCGAACAGTCCACATGCCTGTGCCTCTCTGTGCATATACATTGGAGAGGACAAATGCATAAAATGCCAGGCGTAAGAAACAGAAGGACAAACAGGCAGGAAGACATTTTCAGTATCTGATATTCCATCAAAGCCTGAAAACAAACAGATACATCCTTCTTTTAATATGCAAATACACTTTCAGCATCTGCATGGGTCAGTTAGCATTCGGCAAAATTTTCAATAAACCTCCTTGTTGTTGAGTCCTTTTATAATTGTTCCAGTGATTAAACTAACAAAGCTGCCCTTCATTTATAGTCCAAATGCCTAATCCTTCAACTGGGGCTATGTGGTAGTTGGGGGTTGGGGGGATTGAGGGAGAGAGAGAGACAGAGAGAAAAAAGAGACAGAGGCAGAGAGAGACAGAGAGACAGAGAGAGAGACAGAGAGAGGCTCTCCTGCGTTTTCTTTCTTATTTTTACCCTTTACCGTGGTTGTTCTGATTTATCTTCTCAAAGCCTTAATAGGGACAGAATGGCATTGTCTACAAATGAGGAGCTTTATAGTCTTAGGCTGTTACTATTTTTGATAATATGTTTTCTTATTCAGAAAAAATGGCTGTCGTGTCTGTTTTTCTTAAATCTCTGCAGTATTGTAAGACACAATATGTGTGTAGTTCGAGATGTTAAAGCAGTTATATTAAAACAATATTTTGAAATTTCATCTTTTTATAAATAACTGCATCCTGGTAAAATGTTTTAATGAACTCGGAAAAATCAAGACTGAGAGCATACCTTTAAACCTCACATTTTGTAAAGTGATGTTTTTTCCAGTATATTTCAGTACCAATTCTAAAGGAAAAGCTATATATATATATATATATATATCTATATATATATATATATAGATATATATATATATATATATATTTACAAAGTGAGTGGACATTAAAAAGAAAACCTCAACTATTACTGCAGCAGATTTTGGTGCATGCACTTGTTATTGAATATATTCAGTCCTAACATTGGCTTAAAGAAAAAACAAAAACGAAAAGGCAAGGAAAAATCCAAAGTCGGTCTTTTACCAATTTAAGTAGCTGCTTACCATAATGTCGTCTTCAACATCAGCATCTCATTTTCTCCGGGAAACTTGAGGCTTAAAGGTCGTCTTGTTCTGGAGAGTCGGAAGGGTTTCTGTCTGTGAGCTGTGCTTGTCTGCTCAGCTGCATTGTGTTGCTGTGAGCTGAAGCTCTGCAACCACCTGATCAGTACCACATAGGAGGACTGCAGAGCTGTCATTGGTGCTGACTCAAATTTATTGCAAGAGGTGCATACGCAACGAAATGAACATTTTTTTTTTAATTTACAGATCTGAGAATCTCTTACATAGCTCTGATTTCCTACTGGATGGAATACTTAATGAAAAAGGGGTTGTCGTTTCAATGTTAAATACAGCATTTACTTCTCTCTGTATATTTCTCTGAGCTTGTGTTGCACATTTAACATTTCCTTGCTGTAATTCTTGTTAAAGCCTCTACATTCTTTTTATGTGTGGAAATACTGAAAATGGACTTAACCTTTTGTTGTGAATTGATTTCTAGGATACTAATTGAACTAATTTTAATCTATGCATTTTTATGATCTTTTCAAAAATTGTTCAGTTGTCATGTTACCATTTTATATCATGATAAAATCTTGATTTTTATGTCTTTCTCCATCATTGTTATTATTATATTTAATTAGCTTTTCAAATTTATCAGCCACATACATGTCTCATCTTACCTTTTAGGAAGTACAGGAATTCTTCAATATGATTATTTTGTTTTTAAATTCCTTATTCAAAAGATCATTTGACTAATGCTACCCACAGGTCAGTTACATTGTCCCAGCACTTCATGCTCTCCCACCATTTCCTTAGTGCCGGTGATCAAGTCCAAGATAAGCTACATTTAAAATGAGGATGCTAGACTTTAAAAACAAACAAACAAACAAACAGAAAACAAAACAAAATAGGGTGATCTCCCTGTATATCCCTGGCTGGCCTGGAACTCAATTTGTAGACCAGGGTGGCCTGGAACTCACAGAAATCTGTCTGACTCTGCCTCTGAGTACTAGAATTAAAGATGTGCACCACCTTACCTGGCAGATACTAGATTTTTTTCCCTCCCCAATACTTGACTTTTAGTTTTCAATCCAAATGGTTTAATAATTGTTCATATTTTATATATTTGAATAGGATGGAGCTTTAATTGTTGTTTTTCCCATGATACTTACTCTGGATTTTATGGATAGAGTATTACTTTCTAGAGAGGTATTGTTGGGACTGTATAAAAGACCATTATTTTGATTTATTTTTGACTAACAGTATCAAAGCTGGAAAGGCAGGACAGACCTGTAATATCAGCACTCAGGAGGTAGAGGCAGGCAGATAGGAATTCAAGACCAGCCTAAAGTAGATGAGACCCTGTCTCAAAATATAATAAAACTAATACTTTTTAATTATTTACTTGGTGCTTTATATTTATATTTTATTTTTCCCAGAAAGTTAGTAGGTTTAAAAATATACCCAACAATATTTATAAAAGATAAAACCATAGTCGAATTTTATAAAATATAATTAGATTTATGGTATTTTAGGTAAACTGGTTATATAAATGATCAATTAAAACTCAAATCTAATTTACAAAAATGACTATTTTACTTTATGAAAGAAAACAAAAAAATGTGATATTTACTTTCAAATTGTCACCATTTTAAAACCAGCAATTAGGGGGCTGGAGAGATGGCTCAGTGGTTAAGAGCATTGCCTGCTCTTCCAAAGGTCCTGAGTTCAATTCCCAGCAACCATATGGTGGCTCACCCATCTGTAATGAGGTCTGGTGCCCGCTTCTGGCCTGCAGGAATACATGTAGAAATTGTATACATAATAAATAAATAAATATTAAAAAAAACAAAACCCAGCAATTATTAGCATATTACATGTTGAAAAATGTGTAGGCACTAATTAGTTTGTGTTCCCTCCCTAAATTTTGTGAACTGTCATTTTATTTGTATCGAAAAAGGAACTGATTGTATTGAAATCTACAGCTTTTCTTCTTAGACCTATCTTATAGGAGCCATCTTTTAGATAAAACCAGTGTTCCTCGAAAAGGAACTACACTCCAGAGACCTGCATCATTAGAGATTGGTATTGATTTGTTATTTCATTTCCATTTTACTTTCAGTCTTCATTTGAACTTGAGATTATTTGTATGAATTTCAGAATCTGCTCATCAGTGATGAGCCTTAAAAATAATATTTGAAATACTGCATTCGGCAGTATGTTTTGGAGGTGAGAATGGTTTGTTTTTGACAATTAGCATTCCATTTCGGCTCATGTACCAACCACTACACTTCAAGGGATAAGACTAGGATCAATTTGCCAGACCCTAAATCCCTCTTAGGAAAATCCATTATGCCATTACAGACATGGAATGACCTATTTGTATTACACCAGTACTTTTATTTGAAAGAACATACTATGTCACTAATTAGTTAATGGGTTCAAAATTAATTTAAGCTTAGTCTTAAAACCAGCAGCAAACCCTGTCCTCCAAGGGTGTTATAACCTCTCCCCTCAACACTGCCAACAGTAGTCCATATGTTCGAGCACATTAGGATTGGATTCTGCGGTGCTGTTTTTCATTTAGAATTTAGTATTAAAGATGACTGTAGCTTCTCAGAAAGAAAAAGGGGTTGTCGTTTCAATGTTAAATACAGCAATTCCCTCCACACACACACCCTGTGTGATCAAGTCCAAGATAAGCTACATTTAAAATGAGGATGCTAGACTTTAAAAACAAACTCAACAAACAAGCAGAAAACAAAACAAAATAGGTTGATCTCCCTGTATATTCCTGGCTGGCCCGGAACTCAATTTGTCAAACCCCCCAGACAGGGTTTCTCTGTAGCTTTGGAGCCTGTTCTGGAACTAGCTCTTGTAGAACAGGCTGACATCGAACTTACAGAGATCCACCTGCGTCTGCCTCCTGCGTGCTAAATACAGCAATCTTTTACACTGTTAAAGATTCTCAGAAAATTAGATAGTATGTTACTCTTTTTTATTTGTTTGTTTGATTTTTTTTTAAGATTTATTTATTTACTATGTGTACAGCATTCCTTTCATGTGTGCCCACAGGCCAGAAGAGGGCGCCGGGTCTCATTATAGATGGCTGTGAGCCACCATGTGGTTGCTGGGAATTGAACTCAGGACCTCTGGAAGAGCAGTCAGTGCTCTTAACCACTGAGCCATTTCTCCAGCCGCTGTTTGTTTGATTTTTGAGAGAGGGTCTCTCTATTACGTAGCTCTGACTGTCCTAATCTGGTCCTGTAGACCAGACTGACCTGAGACAGAGATCCACCTGCTTCTGCCTCCCAAGTGCTGGGATTAAAGGTGTGTACCACATTACCTGGCAAGAAGATTAACTTAAAAACAAAACAAGTATTTGTTAAAACTTACCTTATATGCTATGCAGAAGCTTTAATTACACTTTAGATAAATTCACCACAGATTTTATCTGGTCTAGATTAAGAATTAAATTAGTTAACATATCTTTTGTGTCTAAGGCTATTTATATTGTGACAGCATTGTGAGAAATACAGCAAACCACCTGCCAGGTAGTAGCCATTTCATTTTAGTCAACAGCTCCAATTTTCCTTTATTCTTGAATTGGTAACATTGAATGTTCCCCATAATTGTGAGCCTAAATACTGTCATTGATGCAGATTCTGCATCCCATTTCTTTTTTAAAATTTATTTTATTATTTTGTGTTTATGAATGTTTGACCTGTATGTGTGTCTGTGCATCACATGTGTATGCCTGTGCTGACTAAGATCGGAAGACGGCGTAGGTCCCTGAGACTGCAGTCACAAAAAGGCTGTGCGATGACATATGGTTGCCGGGAGTCAAACCTGGAAAAGCAACAAATGCAAATGTTTGCTTGGTTGGTTTGTTTTTGTTTTTCATTTCTCAAGACAGGATTTCTTTGTGTATTTTTGGCTGTCCTGGAATTTGCTCTGTTCTCAAACTCTCATAGATTCACCTACCTCTGTCTCCCAAGGTCTGGGATTAGAGACATGTGCCACCATTGTCCTGGCTTACAACAAATGTCACAACAAATGAGAGCCATCTCTCTGTAGCACAAATAATAAAAACCCAGAGACAGATATTGGAGTTCAAATTGAAGATCAGAGAAACAACAGCCAGCCACTAGAGAGACTTTTTTTTTTTTTACCTCTACCAAATCTTCACACTGAAAGGGCAAAATCCTGTGTCCACCTCCCTACTGCTGGGATTAAAGGTATGTGACTCCCAAACACTGGGATTAAAGGTGTGTGAGTCACCACCACCTCAATCTGTTTCTGGATTGATTTTGTGTAGCCCAGGGTAGTCTTGAATTTACAGAGGTTCTTCTGCCTCTGTCTTCCAAATCCTGGGATTAAAGGTATGTGTCACCACTCCCTGACCTGTATAGCTGACTAGTGTGGCTGCTTTGCCCTCTAATTTTCAGGCAAGCTTTATTTATTAAAACACAAATAATACACCATTGCATGACTCCACCCTTCAACATCCTTTTCTTAAAATGTTTGAGACCAGAAGTATTTCCAAGCTTGGAATTCTAAAGATATACTTACAGATGCATACATACATGCCTATTGATGCACATACATATGCATACATACATGCCTATTGATACACATACAGATGCATACATACATGCCTATTGAGCTTCCTTTGGGTAAAGATCTGAGCTCTCAAATTTTTGAGCACTCCAGATAATTTCAAATGTTTTGATTAGGATTGCATAGTCTATAACACAGTTAACTTCTGACTGAATTTCCTGCTGACAACAAATAAGAATATGGAAAAAACCATTTTTCAAATTTACTTATTTTTTTTCCATTCAAAAATTTCAACTTCCTCCCCTCCTCCTATTCCTCTCTTGTTCTCCCACTCACCATTCTCCCTCCCCCTCCCTCCTTAAGAGAGGGCAGGGAACCCTACCCTGTGGGAAGTCCAAGGCCCTCCCCCCTACATCCAGGCCTAGGAAGCTTTGCATCCAAATAGACTAGGATCCCAAAAAGCCAGTACATGCAGTAGAAACAAGTCCCAGTGCCTTTATCAATGGCTTCTCAGTCAGCTCCCATTGTCAGCCACATTCTGAGAGTCCGGTTTGGTTGTATGCTCATTCAGTCCTGGTCCACCTGGATTTGGTGAGCTCTCATTAGAACAGGCACACTGTCTCAGTGGGTGGACCAACCCCTCATGGTCCAGACTTCCTTGCTCATCTTCTCCCTCCTTCTGCTCTTCAACTGGACCTTGGGAGCTCAGTCCGTTGCTCTGATGAGGGTCTCTGTCTCTATTTCCATCTGTCACCAGATGAAGATTCTATGGTGATATTCGAGATAATCATCAGTGTGATACTGGGGCAAGGCTGGTTCAGGCACCCTCTGCTCTGCTGCCCAAGTATGTACTCACTCATTAGTGGACTCTAGCCATAAACAAAGGACATTATGCCTATAGTTCGCAAGCCTAGAGAAGCCAAGTAACAAGGTGAACCCAAAGAAAAACATATATAGATCCTCCTGGAAATTGGAAGCAAACAAGATGGCCAGGCAAAAGTTGGGAGCAAGGGGGTGAGGGTGGGGATGGGGGAAGGGGAGAGGGGGAGAGAGAAGGGAGAAAGGAAAGACTGGAGAGAGCTTGGGGGAGTGGGAGAGTGGAGATGGAGGAAGGGCGGGTATAGGAGCAGGGAAAAAGATATCTACATTAAGGGAGCCATTTTAGGGTTGGCAAGAGACTTGGCTCTAGGGGGATCCCAGGTGTCCACGGGGATGTCCCCAGCTGGAATAAACCATTTTTAAAGCGTAGAACTGCCAAACTGAATTATATAAACATTTAAGTAGTTTGCTTTGTTTACCAGCCACCTTCTTTCTTAATATCTCTCTCCTTACCTCCATCCCTCCCCCTCCCTCTCTCTCTCCCTCCTTCTCTCCCTCTCTCTCCCCCACCACCTCCATGTTTGGTTTTTAGTATTTTTCAGACAGGGTTTCTCTGTGTAACAATCCTGGCTGTCCTAGAACTCGTTTTATAGACCATGCTGACCTCAAACCCACTGAGACCCGCCTGCCTCTGCCTCCCAAGTGCTGGGATTAAAGGTGTGCTTTACTGCTGCCTGTCTTTTGATTTTTTTTAATGCTGAATTATATTTTGGTTTTGATTTTTGAAATTTTTCATATAATTGAGTTTTTCTTTTCCTTTTGTTGCTTCTAGATTTTGAGTCCCAACTTGGAAGATGTTTTCCCACGTTGAGTTTATAAAGGAATTTAGCAGCATTTTTTTGTATCGTATTGACTTCATGCTTTCTTTTTAGATCTTCTGTCCACTTTGTGTTTATTCTAATGTTGTGTAAAATGTGAATCCAATTTTCTTTTTTCAAATATCTATTGAGTTGTCCTAGCACTTACTCTTACTGAGTTGGTGTTTGAGTTTATTTCTGAACATTCATTTGTATTCATTGGTCTGTTCATACATAGCATTTCAATTATAAATTCTCAAGTATTTTGCTACTCTCCTTTTTGAGCAGAATTAAGTATGATTTCTGACTGAGTCATTTGCTTTCCCTGGTCCTGTTTTTCTCAGTAGCTAAGAAAACTGGGGTGGTAGGGTATTACTAAATGGTCTTCCAGGCTGATACTGAAGATCTGTTTTTTTTTGTTGTTGTTGTTGTTGTTTTGTTTTTTTGTTTTTTCGAGACAGATTTCTCTGTGGTTTTGGAGCCTGTCCTGGAACTAGTTCTTGTAGACCAGGCTGGTCTCGAACTCACAGAGATCCGCCTGCCTCTGCCTCCCAAGTGCTGGGATTAAAGGCGTGCGCCACCACCGCCCGGCTTGATACTGAAGATCTGATGAGAGCACCACTTGTATATAATATGAAGTTCCGTTGACCTATTATTCCCATTGCCTTGTTATTTTTAAGTTCTTTATTGTATGCATGTGTGTGTACCACATGTGCTCAAGATATTTGGCACACATTGTCAGGCGTGGCAGCAAGCACTTTTACTCAATGAGCTATCTTGCTGTCCCATACCTTGTTCTTTTTTCTCTTTAGCATCTTAACTTGGCAATCATTTCTCTGAAGTTGATCTTTTTACTCCCCACCCCAACATTTTCTTCTCTCTTGCATTTGTTTTATTAGTTTCCATGTCTCCCTACTGAGTAAGCAGGGATTGTCACTGCTGGGCTGCTGGGCTTCTCCAGACTTTAGCAGGGAGAATTTGCATGCAGTAAATGTGAATTTTCCCCGCGGCCCTCCCCGCAGAGAATTTCTTTAAATAAAATAATAATTTCAGTTACCTCTAGTATCTGCTATAGAGAGAACAGGAGAAAAGCTAAGAATAGCTCCTAATTTGTATAAAATTTATTTATTTGGCTCCCTCTATCAAGATACCTCATTCATTTCTCTCCTCCATCCTCCCTCCCCCAACTTGACCATCCTCTTCTCTCATGTTTTCCTCCCTCCACCTCCATTCCCTTCCTCTACCCCCCATTAATTTACCCAGGAAACCTTAACTATTTCCTTTTCCTAGGGCGATCCCTGTGTCCCTCTTAGGGTCCCCATTTGTTACCTAGCTAATCTAGGACTGCGGATTGTAGTCCAGTTATCCTTTGCTTTACATCTAATATCCACTGATGAGTGAGTACATACTGTTTGTCGTTCTGGGCCTGGGTTACCTCACTCAGGATGGTTTTTCTTCCTAATTCCATCTATCTGCCTGTAAATTTCATGATGTAACAACTGAGTGATACTCCATTGTGGAGATGTGCCACATTTTCTTTATCTGTTCGTTCAGTTGAGGGACATAAGGCCTTACATTTTCAGAGGAGTGGATGGTAGGGTGGGATGGGGAGGAGGTGGGAAGGAGGGAAGGTAGAGGAAACTGTGGTCATGTGTAAAATGAATAAAAAAGTTTAAAAATAAAAAAAGTAAATAGGAAGACAGAAAAAAAAAGGATTTTTTTTCTTTGCGGCTGGAGAGATGAGTGAGTAGTGAAGAGCTCTTGTTCTCACAGAGCCCAGGTCAGTTTCCAGCCCCCACGTGGTGGCTCATTGCATTTATAGCTCCAGTTCCAGGGATCCAGTGCTCTCTTCTGTCTCCACGGGCACCAGGGACACACGAGTGGTAAACAGACATGCATTCGGGCAAAGTACACACATAGAACTGGAGTCATGAACAGTTGTGGACTGTCATGTTGGTGCTGGGAACTGGACCTGAGTCTCTAGAAGAGCTGCAAGCTCTCTGAACCGCTGAGCCATTTCTCCAGCTCCTCCATTAACTCTTGCTTTATCTAAGAGGTATTCCTAATATCTGTTTTCAAGAGGTCAATAAGGAAAGTGTTGAAAGGAACAAAACTTTGGAAAGAGCCTTTTGGAGGAGTTTTGGTGATTTGTGGTATTTTAGACACAAACTGCAAGACCTCACTACTCTAATCAAATACTTAAAGAACAAGAAATTCGCAAAATTCTTTATGTTGCTGTGTAAATTAGCCTTAAAATGCTGTTTGAAAACATGAAAGAAATTTTGATGTGGATGACAGAAGAGACCCAGTGTTAAAGGATGAAAAGCCACAGTGCTTGAAATAAGTAACTTGACGGGTGTTTCTGCAGTACGGGCTGTCAGTAAGAGGTGGCTTTCAAGAAATAAGATAAGCATTGTGTGTAAACTAACATTTAGGTCAGTGAGACAGCCTCACATTTAATCTCAGCACTCGGGAGGCAAAGGCAGGGGGGTCTCTGTGAGTTTTAGAAAACCCTAGTTCATATAGAGAGTTCCAGGAAGGCCAGGGCTTCTTAGAGGAACCCTATCTCAGAAAGCAGGAACAATAATAATTATTATTATGATAATTATAATAAATAAAACTCCACTGCCCAAGAGGCTGCTTGTTTTTATACCAGATGGGTTTTTAGTATTTGAACACTAATGTTACAAATGAATACTATATTATATTTTGAAATGTCACAGAATCTGTGCTCTCTTCCCTTGGACTTAAGGTCAAAATGAGAAGGAAAAGGATGTGCTTGTCAGACTTCACTGGTGTCTGCACACAAAAGTAGGCCACTACCCACTCACCTCTCTACTTTGACCGAGTTTGTGCCTGCCCCTATCTAGTGTCTCATACTCATCAATTGTCAGGTAATGGTTTAAAGTTGAACTTCTACATTTAAAAAGGGTGGTTGGAGCTATAGAGATGGTTCAACAGTCTGGAGAGCCTACTGCTATATTAGAGGACCCAAGTTCAGTTCCCAGCAACCATGTTAGATAACAGCTCATAATCACCTGTGACAGCAGTTACAGTGTATCTGAAACCCTCTTATGGCCTCCACAAACACCCTCACACAGGCAGGTAGTACACACACATACACAGAGATTTTTCTTTTAACATTTCACATTGGTACACATGTGCACATGTATGGGTTTTTCTTTTTATTTTCTTCTTCTTTTTTTTTACCATTTCTAGATTAAAATGTGATTTTAAAGTAAGTATAGCTGGGCAATGGTGGTGCACACCTTTAATTCCAGCACTCAGGAGGCAGAGTCAGGTGGGTCTCTCTGAGTTCAAGGCCAGCCTGGTCTACAGAATGAGTTCTAGGACAGCCTGTTACACAGAGAAACCATGTCTCAAAATACAAAAATGAGATAACATAAATTTATAAATAGGTATAAAATATGTAGCAAGAAACATACCCACCACTTCTGTTTTTTTTCTCCTTTCCTCCATAGCACTTGATTTTGTCTAAGTGATTAGTTCATGCTACCCTAGCATGTTTTTAAAAAAGTCTACACTTTGGGTCCAGTGAGATGGCTCAGTGAATAAAAGGTGCTTAATGCATTCATCTAATTATTCTTTATCAATAAAAAATTGGGAGTCAGTTATCAGGGTACGAACCTGAAAAACAGAGAAGCAACAGAGCAACCACCAGTGACTTCCTACCTCCTCTGTTCCTTCTTCCAAAAAGGCCGAGATCCTCTCTCAGCGCCACCTTACTACTTCCTAAGTCCCCAAAACCTCTATGGTTAATTTTGGTCAGTTAGTGGCTAGCTCCACCCTTTGATTCAAAGCAAACTTTATTGTCAGAATACAATCAAACTATCACACATCAGGACTGATGACCTGAGTTCTGGATTCTGTCCTTGGGGTGGAAGGAGAAAATCAGCTTCCACAAATTGTCCTCCAACCTCCAAAAGCCACTTGTCTCCTTGCACCTTTACCCCCACTCCCCAACATACAAAATAAGTAAAAACAGTGTCATTTGAGGAAGACTAGGAGTAGGAAAGAAGAGTAAAGGGGTTGCAGTGGTTAAGAGCACTTACTGCTCTTGCAGAAGGTTCAGATTCAGTTCCCAGCACCCACATGGTAGTTGATAAACATCGGTAACACCAGATCAGGGGATCCTGCACCCAGCATTGTCTTCTGATCTTCTTAAGCACCAGGCATATGTATGGTGCATTTGTATACGTGCAGGCAAAACACTCATACACATAAATTTTTAGTTATAAAAAAAGAAAAATGTGTGCATTTTATGGTAGGTCCTTACTTTTTCAGGGTAAATGCTCCCCAGCACAGCCCTCTGATTTCATTTTATATGATTTTTGTGTCTGTGTGTTTCAGGAAAAACAAAACTGGAAATGACTTGTTCTTAGACATATAATCTCTCATTCCCATAAATCAAAAATATTTAGTATTTGAAGTATTAAAATTTAAGACTATTTAAAATTTCTCATTTCTACTACACCCAAAATTTTGAGATGGAAAAATAAAATTTTATTTAGTCAACACAAGTTTATATACAGCCTTTCAAGGGGAAAATCTATTGGGTAGCAGTAAGTATATATAGATTACATGTTTCCAAAATGGTTATGTTATTGACATATGTGTTATTCACATATATAAAAGGCACTCTGCTTTAAAAATAAGTTCTATAGCTGGTAATATACCACTCTAATAATCTACCTGTGTACATTGGCTTCACTCAGGTGTCAGGTAGTTCCTAAACAGAAGCCAATGGGTGACCAGTTGACATGTTCTGTGTGTTGTACCATGAACAGGAACAGGATGGAGTCATCTCAGGATGGAGCACAAGCTCAAAAGCATGCCGTCACTTTACAACAGCTCTGGAGGTGGTGGTGGCAGGGAGTCGGTGAGATCCTGATGGAAGTCAGGAATAGAGAACTCATGGTGCTGAATCTCGTGGTTAGACTCTTGACTGTTTATACAATCCAGTGCTGACAGAGACAAGTTAGGGTCAGGGGGTGGCGGAAATGGCTGTTGATCTTGATCTTCACATGCTCGATTTAGACTATCTGGAGATGATTGGAGATTGGTAGAATCATTTGGTAGAGGAGGTACAATTACTACTGTAGGCTTGTCAGATAGGTGCCCGTCCAGATCAAGAAGGGGAGGTGGCAAGGACAGATCTACGTCATCTGAAGAAGATATAGCTGTGCCAATTGTTGACCGATCAGCACTGTCTTCTGACACACAATTTATTTGATCTTTTCCACTCTCAGTTTTGAGGTTATTGGTATCATTGATGTGTTCACTTGATTCAAACAGCTTAACTTCTAAGTCATCTGCTAACAGTGTGCTTTTGCTTGGCCTCCAAGTCATAAGTGAAACAACTGATGTGCGTTTTGTGGATGCTTCGCTTTCTCTAATGTTATCCATGCACATGTCTGGTGTTTCTCCATCCGCGAATGGAGACCTGCCTGCCCAGTTTTGATCATTTAAAACTGGTTTTCTCAAGTATTTCCACAGTATAACCATGAGTATAGCTACTAACATAGAAACTATTATTGTACCAATTAATATAGCAGCTACTACATTGTATTTGGTTTTTTGTGCAGTTCCTTTGCCACGCGTTGGTTCTAAAGTGAATGGTGGTGTGTTACTTGGTGAGTTGCTAGTCTTAAGTGAATAAATAGTTGGTGTTGGTTTTATGGATTGATTATGAACAGTCTGTAGTACGGATTTCCCAGAAGAGGTAGGAGCAGATGACCGTGGTTTTTGTGTAGAAGCATAAACAGGAGGTTTTGGTGATTGTCTAGTAGAATTATGGGTAGAAGATGATGATTGATTGGCCAAAGTGAACCCAGGTAGTGATGTTTGTGGGAAGGAGCTGTTGATTGTTGATATTGCTTGTCTGGTGATGTTATATTTAAGTGGTCTTGCAGAAGTGTGCAATACTGGTTCTGTAGAAGAGACATAAGCAACTGGTGTTGGTTGTCCAGGAGTGATTTTGTCAGGCAGTATATGTCGTCCGGAAGAAACATTGACTTGTGTTGTTTGACTTAAAGTATTCCCTGCTGTGTTTTGAGAATTAGTTGCATCATATAACATTGATGGTGTAAGTGAAGTGGACTGTGGTTGCTGCTTTGTTGTAATTGCTTCTGTCTCTGAGAAAAATGTATTGTTCAGGTATTGACAAAGCAAAATTAAGACAAAATACTTGGAATCCATTTCAGAATGTTCCCTCCTTACCAGTGATTTCACAGTGAAAAAAGAGAGAAAAGGGGAGAGAAAAGAAAGATGGTTAGCTATCATCTTAATGTCTAATTATATTTGACTCTTCATTACCTGAAATAGAGTGGTTAGGCCTTTGGTTAGTATTTACTCTGGTTTATACTTGACAGAATGTAATATTCCAGTTCATACTACAGCGTTTGGAGTTCCCGGGAAGTAGTCTTAATTCTTTTATAAAATCCCCCACTTAAACTTGCAGCCCCTCTAGCTTCGTTAGATTCCACTCCTTCACTCTCTCCTCAACCGCTTGACCCATGTGCTCTCTACTCTGTTCACTCTGTCTCTAGAAGTAAGTGGTCTGCCTCAGCGGAGAGCACCAGTGACCATGGTGCCTTAAACTGTTGTCTTTCCTTGCTTCTCCCTTACTCTGTTCTTCACGTTTGACCTTACTGGCTATCCCTTCACCAGCGGTTCAGCAGCTCTGTCGTGGTCTTCTTTCCTGCCACTGTAGTTATCCCTTTCTTTCCGCAGTCACCTCAGTACAGGTGCTTGATAGTCAGTCTCCCACTCTCTTTCACTTTTCTTTATTCTGCTCCTCTAAGTTTGCACTCTCAGCCTTGTTCTATACCGACCAAACCTGCACATTCAGCCTACAACTCCTTTGTGAGTCCATTTATATAACTTCTTTAGTGGACATCTCATCTATCTCATGATCAGCAAATTCAGCATATTTTTAAAAAGTGACTTTCCAGCTGGGCGCATGTCTCTAATCCTTCCAGCAACAGCAGGCAATCTCTGTGAGTTCAAAGCCAGCATGGTGTGTGTGTGTGTGTGTGTGTGTGTGTGTGTGTGTGTGTGTGTGTGTGTGTGTGTGTTGGAACTCACAGGACTCCAGGATAGCCAGAGCTACATAGAGAGACCCTGTCTCAAAATCATAAAAGTAATTGTAGTGATTTGATGTTTCTTCATACTCAGTAGATGAACAGAGGAACTGATTTGGCCTGGGAAGACTTTGGGAAGATTTCCCAGAGATGTTGAAGCAGATCTAAATCTTAGACTACTATAAATAAGAACCAGTTAAACACACACACACACACACACCTTTCCCAGCCCAGAAGGCATGCACAGGAGAGGTAGGGCACAATATAGGCTTGTCAGCTGTCTTTTTGTGGGATGTAGTAGATGCTGAACCTTGACGACTTAAGTTCCAAAGTTGTACTCTGTCTGCTTAACTCTGCATGTAAGGTCACTTAATTTAGCTCTGTTCAGTTGCTTCACACTCTAAAGTGAGCCCTGTGCTGACATTGTCAGCGCTGAGTATAATGGGCTTGTTCTGGACATCATCACACACACACCCCATTGTCAACTGTCTCAAATAGCAGTGTGTTAGATACTAGTTGGCGTATATAAGAAACTAGTTTTTCCATGACTCCAAAGGTATAATAAAGGATTTTGACAATTTGAGTAGTATTTATTTCCTTATCCATCTACCACTAGTACGGTAGGTAGATAATATAGTAGATAATGAGACATGACATCCTTCTTGGTCTCTCCTTTCCTATCCCTCTCCTCCCTTCCTCTCCCTTCCTCTCCCCTCCCTCTCCCCCCCCTTCTTCCTTCTTTCCTTCTTTTGTGTTTTAAGAAACCCCTTCTGTCTCAACTTCCTGAGTGCTAGGATCTCAAGCTTGAGCTGGAAGGACCTGAACTTATAAGAGAAAATGTTTTTTTTTCCCTTTGTCTGTCTCTTCCTTTGTATTTTCTTTCTAGTGCTTGAAGCCTAAAATTTAAAACAGATCTCTTTGAATTCCCTTGCCTGGTGCTGATTAATTACTCTTAACATGTATGATCTGGTTGCTACTTCATGTAAGGAGTCACTGTTTCTGTCTAGAGAAAAACTTACAAACCAAGCTTTAACTTTCTTTCATGCTTCCTAGATGCTTACATGCTTCCTAAAAGATTCCATATTAAATTATGTCATCTTTTAATGTCTTCAACTGTGTTGGGGTTTTTTGTTTTGTTTTGTTTTGCCTAGTCCTCTTCCCTGCTGACTACATGTCTGAACCTATCTCTTGTTTTGTTTTTCAAGACAGGGTGTCTCTATGTAGCCCTGGATGTCTCGGAACTTACTCTATAGACCAGACTGATCTTCTAGACCTCAATTTAAATTCCCCTTCTTAAACCAAGTTCTCTGTAACTTACCACAGCTACAAATGGCTGTTTCCTGAATTTCCTCTGATCTTACTGACTTGCTTCTTTCTTAGGATACCTCACTCTTGTTTCTCTTTTCACACTCGGGAGGCAGAGGCAGGTGGATCTCTGTGAGTTCGAGACCAGCCTGGTCTACAGAGCTAGTTCCAGGACAGGCTCCAAAGCCACAGAG
>NC_022014.1:19537259-19542589 GCF_000317375.1 Microtus ochrogaster | reverse complement strand
TGTAGACCAGGCTGGTCTCGAACTCACAGAGATCCGCCTGCCTCTGCCTCCCGAGTGCTGGGATTAAAGGCATGCGCCACCACCGCCCGGCACTTTTATTTATTTATGTTGGTTTTTTGAAACAGGGTTTCTCCGTATAGCCCTGGCTGTCCTAGAACTCATTCTGTAGACCAGGTTGGCCTCAAACTCACAGAGATCCACCTGTTTTTGCCACCAAGTGCTGGAATTAAGGTGTGCACCACCACCACCTGGCTCACTTCTACTTTCTACTAAGATTTCTACCATAATATAAGCATACAAAATAAAATTTAAGTAAAAAATTCTGATTTTTATTCCTTTATCAAGGTTCTTACAAGGGAACATTTGAAATTTTTGGCATGGATATGAAGGTCTGACTCATCTTTAGATTGTCATCATTCATGCTGTTCCACACAGTAATTTTTTTAGGTTACCCAAAAAAGGTTTGGTTAGAAAATGATGTTCAGAGTTTCATTTTGTAAATGTTGTTAGAAAATGCTTTCCAAAGCAGCAGAAGATATAGGCCATGAATTGTCTCTAGCTAAAAATGTTTCCTCTTTTGTGACTTTGCTTAAAATAAAGAAACCATACGGTTCCTCTTTTTAGTGAGCTGAAAAAGGAAATAGAGGAGGAACTAGCCAAAACAGGAACATAATTATAAAACCCAGTTTGGTTTGTAAGATCAAATTTTGATAGGTTCATCACCTTTAATGTCAGTAGGAAGTCAGAAACTTCATTGTTTTGTTTCCACTTATCAGTCGTAGTAAAAGCAAAATTCAGTTTTCAAATACCCTACCACTTTCTCTGGCTCATCGCTTAGCTATGTGCCCTCCTGTGATATGCTGCAGCAGAATACTAGAATCTGTGAAAGTCTTATTAAAGCAGATCAGAATACTCTAGAAAAGAAGTATCAAGACAAAAAGAAGAAATGTGGGATTTAATAATTTTGGGGAGAGGAATCTGACTTACTTTCAGAGGTGTTGGAAGCCAGCATTATCTGTAATACACAGAGTTATTAAATGTACGTGCAATCTATGTAATGGGTTTGTGCCTAAAGTGTGCACTGTTTCTGCAGAGAAAGATGGTGGTCAGTTGAATTTGTGGCAGGGGATAGAAAAGGGATAAAAATTTAGAATATGCTAGAAATGGGAATGAAAATAATTTTAAAAAATAGAACACTAAAGAGAAGTTCTACAGAAGTTTTAGGATACAGCAGATATGTGGGAAAGGATAAATTGATTAGAAAAAGTATTGAAGAAGAAGAAAGTTGGAAATGATAGTTGCTTATTAATTATCAAGAAGTTACTACGTAGGTAAAATGAAGTTAGGGAGAGACTGACCTGGGTAAAGGAGGAGTTAGTAACTGTTATTCCCCATCACTGGCCTGTGTGGACCACCCAGGTCATTACAGGATCCCTTGTCTGCTGCAAGGGTTCTTAAGATTTCTTCCACCCTCACTGTCCCTGATATTACCCAGAACTATGCCTGCTAACTATGAAAAATGTATGCATGGTCTGTATAGACTTTTCTTAGAAATTCTTTAATCAGCTCAAGAAAATCCAGATTTCTCTGTTATATTATAAATGTTATAGCAACATTTCTCTCTGTGTTTTAGACTGACACCTGAGGTTTAAATCTGTCATTTTGGTCCTTCCCCCCCCCCAAAAAATGTATTTTTATTTTTAAAAAGGAGAATGTACATTGTTTTAGTGAACCAGTATTTGAAGCACCGCTACAGTGAAGAAGAAGCTCCCTGGCGTTAGACATGTACTTGTCACATGCTGCCAGGGCTCAGGGCTCCAGTGATTGCCTACTATACACAAGACCCTGAATTTGATCCCCAGTACCACAAAAATACCTAAGTAAAATTGTTCCTGTTAAATTGGCTATGATAAGAAATACATCTTTTTTTTTTATAAGGAATCGAACTTTGAAAAGTATTCCTAAAGGAAAAAGGCAAGTATAGATAGTTGCATCAAAAAGTTTGTCTTTAAAGCCGGGCGGTGGTGGCGCACGCCTTTAATCCCAGCACTCAGGAGGCAGAGGCAGGTGGATCTCTGTGAGTTTGAGACCAGCCTGGACTACAAGAGCTAGTTCCAGGACAGGAACCAAAAGCTACAGAGAAACCCTGTCTCGAAAAACCAAAAAAAAAAAAAAGTTTGTCTTTGAACTATGCATCGTGGCTCAGGTTTTTATTTTCAGCACTGGAGGCAGAGGCTAGTGAATCTCTGAAATGGAGGCTAGACTGGCATACTTTGGGAGATCCAGACCAGCCAAAGCTACACAGTGAGGCCCTGTCTCAAACAAACATACAAAATATCATGTCTTTCAGTTATTTTGATGTAAGAAAACTAAGTTATAGCTGGGTGTGAAAGTGCATACCTTTTATTCTGGGAGGCCGAGGCAGGCAAATCACTAAATCTGAGGCCAACTAGTTCTGCTTGGGGGTTTCAGGCTAGACAAGAGTGAAACCTGTCCCCCCAAAAACAAAAACAAAACCAACCAATCAAAAACAGCAATAAAGCCAGATAGTAGTGGCACACGCCTTTAATCCCAGCATTTGGGAGGCAGAGGCAAGTGAGTCTCTGTGAGTCGAGGCCAGTGTGGTCTACAGATCGAGTTCCAGGACATGCTTCAAAGCTACAGAGAAACCACCCCCCCAAATGCAAGAAAAATAAATTATAGTAAACGTAAGAGATAAATAGTATTAGTGTTATCTCTAACCAGTGAAATTTTGAAGCCATAAAAAGAAGAAACGAGAAAATGAAATTGATTTTGAATTCCAAGTAGTGTTTTTAGGGCCATCTTTAATTAATCAATAATATTAGCACATTATTACTGAACACCAAGAAAATTACTGGCTAAAAGGATCCATTTGCATGACCTAGGTGATTATCTTTTCATCTTCCAGATTAAACAGAGAACAGTTGGTTAATTTAGCAAACTGTCACAGCTCTAAGCAGTGGCACCAATGTGGAACCATGTACCTTTGTCTTCTGTGACATGCTGGAACCTTTTGTAGAGTTCGGAATGAGAAAGGCTTTGTGCCAGAAAGAGACTCTTGGAAGGTCTTTGGGACAGTGTAGGTAACTTTTGGAGCTAGGCTTACATGAAGAGTAGGAAAAGAAATACCAGAAAACTCACATCAGTCACAGGGGTCTGTGTTTAGGAGTTTTGAATGGTTAGCATATAAACTGTCATAATTACAGTTTACTGAGTATTTTGTGGTACTTTTTAAAAAAGATTGAGCCTTCAAAGGCATCAGATTTATATTTAGCAAGAAGACAATTGCTCACATGGTACTTCTAAGTAGAATTATGTAGGAACTTGCTGAAAACATAGAAACTGTTAAATTTGAGACTAGCCCTGTTTCAGACAAATCTGAGCTTAAAAGCACGCCTTTAATCCCAGCACTGGGAGGCAGAGACAGGCGGATCTCTGGGAGTTCAAGGCCAGCCTGGTCTACAAGAGCTAGTTCCAGGACAGGAACCAAAAACTATGGAGAAACCCTGTCTCGAAAAAATTTTTTAAAAAAGCATCTTTATTTTTTAGTTTATTTAACATGCATTACTTTTTTATTTTTTTATTTTTTTGATTTTTTCAAGACAGGGTTTCTCTGTGTAGCCCTAGCTGTCTTGGAACTAGCTCTTATAGACCAGGCTGGCTTTGAACTCACAGATTCACCTGCCTTTGCATCCTAAGTGCTGGGATTAAAGGCATTTGCCACCACCGCTGGCACAAAATGTTTTTTCTGTGGCTGTTTTTGTCTTTATATTCTTCACTAGATCAGTTTAGAGTATATGGGATAAGCACATGGAGGATGTGAATATTTGCATACCTGTTTTCTCATATTAGTTTTGCTTTATGGAGCTTTTTAAATGACATAATGGTTGTAGGTCATAATTATTACTTACATATAAAATTCCTTTTATATAAAAACACATAGTAAGTATTTATCTAATTTCTTTCCCATAGTGTATAAACTAAAAGGGATAAGCAAATAAAAATAATTTAGGCTAGGCATGGTGGTTCATGCTTTTATTCCTAGTACTTGTGATATAAAGACAAAAGAATCTCTTGAGATAGAGGCCAGACTGGCCTACATATTGAAACCCTGACTTCTTTAAAAAATAAAAAAGGAAAAGTAAATTGATACGATAATTTAAATCTATATGAGAAGAAAGCTATTATAAACAGTAAATTAGACTCTTTTTTTCTCCTTTGTGGTACTGCAGCTCAGACCCAGGGCATTACACATGTTGGGAAGCTCTGCCACCAACCTGTCGTCCCAGCCCCTAGAATTCTTCAGCAGTATTTTCAAGGCTGTTAATTCAGTCATGGAATTTATTTTATTTTTAACTTTGTTTTTTTTAAATTATTAAAGTAATGTTAACAGATATTTTGACTAGGTAAACTTCAAGGGGCTGGTAATAGTAAAACCTTGATAAAAATCTTTCAGATAATATCAACCCTGAACATAAATTTTTAAAATTCTGTATAGCAGAGCCACAAAAAAACCTTCTGTAGTCATCTTTAAACTGTCAAGAGCTGAATTCAATTGTAAAACATTAATGATACTTGATTCTTAAAATAAATTTCCGATAAGGAAAAATGAAATGAAGTGGCCTGTGTAGGTCTTCTTACCTGCTAGCTTCTCTCGCACGATGCAGACTCTTGGTCCCACAGGACACGTTGGTGACTCAGAGTAGAAATGGTCCTCTAGCACACTGAAATGGTTTCTGTGCAGCAGAGGAAGTTTATCAGTAGCAGTTCCAGGAAGTGCAATAAGCCACAGAATGACTAAGAAATGAACTCCTTCAACAGAGCCACTTTTGAAACGCAGTCTATATAACGCAAGTGCTTTTAACTGATGTTTATAAATAAGCATCCATTGCTCTCCGGTCATGTTATTCTAGAATCCAAATACTCAGAATGGAGTCCTGTCGAGAAATTAGTTTTCTAAGGAGAGGTTTATAGCTGAGTTTCCCCAAAGGCTAATTTCTTAATTGGAAAAAGTGAGTGGTATTTACTTATATGGAGGAAGCTTTGTGTGTGACCCACAGCACTAAAATACTAAAATAATATCAAAATCAAATTGTTGAAAATTACTTAATTATACTTTAGTTGGTTTGTGCTCTGCCTGTACCTTACTTGAGTGATGATGACGAGGAAATACTATTAAGATACACTGGTCAAGCCGGGCGATGGTGGGGCAATGCCTTTAATCCCAGCACTTGGGAGGCAGAGGCAGGCGGATCTCTGTGAGTTCGAAACCAGCCTGGTCTACAAGAGCTAGTTCCAGGACAGGCTCC
>NC_022014.1:19533033-19537159 GCF_000317375.1 Microtus ochrogaster | reverse complement strand
TGGTTCCTGCAGAAGTAAAGTAAATAAGAGTCAAAAGAAAAAAAAAAAAAAAAAAAAAAAAAACACTGTTCACCATAAGAAGCATCATCTTATCCAGTGCTTGCAAGTAAACACCACTCACTAGGCAGCAGCTCTGCCAAGTGCCCTATCTTTAGCCCTAATACTACTTTTTTTTTTTCTTCCGGTTTTTCAAGACAGGGTTTCTCTGGAACTTTACAGCTTGTCTGGGAACTTTCTTGTAGACCAGGCTGGCCTTGAACTCACAGAGATTTGCCTGCTTCTGCCTCCCAAGTGCTGGGTTTAAAGGACTGTGCCACCACTGCGTAGCTCCAATACTACTTTTAAAAAAATCTATTTTAATTTTTATGTACAGGTATGCCACATGTGTGTGGGTACCCTTAGAGACCAGAAGAGGGTGCTGGAGAAGATGGTGGATCCTCTTAAACTGAGCTGCTCTTGGTTGTGAGCTGTACCTGGACACAGCAAACTCAGATCCTCTAGAAAAACAGCAAGCTCCCTTTAACTATTTATTAAGCTATCTTTCCAGTCTCCCAAAAACTTTTTTAAATAAGAAATTTTAGATAAGACTAAGCAAAGTAATTGAAGAGTGTGAGTCTCTCTAAATGAAAGTTTCCCTAAGCAAGTCTTCTCTTAGCCTCTTCCTGATCTAAAAAGTAGAAATTGTAATCCTAATTTATTATGGGATTTAAATCCTCATGCATGGTAGATACAGTAAATATTAATACATGGGACACTTTCAGACTAGTCACTGTCAAGGAACATGGGTTATTAGGATTTAATTCTTAACTTTAAGTGACTTATAACTTGGTACAGAAAGAATAATAGAATGCAGCTAGGCGTTGGTGGCACAAGCCTTTAATCCCAGCATTCGGGAGGCAGAGGCAGGTGGATCTCTGTGAGTTCGGGGCCAGCCTGGTCTACAAGAGCTAGTTCCAGGACAGGCTCCAAAGCTACAGAGAAACCCTGTCTCAAAAAGAGAGAGAGAGAGAGAGAGAGAGAGAGAGAGAGAGAGAGAGAGAGAGAGAGAGAGATAAAAGAATAGTAGAATGCAATAAAAATGTTATAAAGCAGTCTTTTTTGAGATTTATTTATTTTATTATGTATACAGTGTTCTGTCTGCATGTGCACTGAATACCAGAAGAGGTCACCAGATCTCATTATGGACAGATGGTTATGAGCCACTGTATGATTGCTGGGAATTGAACTCAGATCCTCTGGAAGAACAGCCAGTACTCTTAACTGTTGAGCCATCTCTCTAGCCACTATAAAGCAATCTTTTTCATTGGAGGGAGAAAGTTTGTTTAATCATGTGCACCAGACTGATCTTGAATTTTCACTGTTCTTGTTTCAGCACCCCAAGTGCTGGGATGACAGGTGCCACCATCATGCCTTCTGTTGCAAAGGTTTTAAATTAGATTTTGTTGGTTAGTTGGTTGGTTGATTTTTGAGACAGAGTTTCTCTGTGTAACTCTGGCTGTCCCCTGGAACTTGCTCCGTAGACCAGGTTGGCCTGGAATTCACAGAGATCCACTTGCCTCTGCCTCCCGAATGCTGGGATTAAAGGCGTGTGCTACCACCACCTGGCTATTGGTTGGTTTTCAAGACAGGATTTCTCTTTGTAACCCTGGATGTTTTAGAACTTGCTCTGTAGACCAGGTTGGCCTGGAATTCACAGAGATTTGCCTGTTTCTTCTGTCTCTCATGTGCTAGGGCTAAAGGCATGTGTTCCTACTTCTGATTTAATTTAGTATTTTTAATTTACTTTTAAATCTTTAGATTAAGATGTTAATCATTTTATCTAGGAGTGGAAAATAAAAATTGTTTCGTTTGAAATCAACTTAGGAAATTATGAAACTGTAGCCATCTTTAACCCTTCTTTTTATAAACTCCCACAGAAGGCATCATGCTCAGGGTGTATGCTAACAAACCAAATATGGAGTCATGAATTTTAAATACTCCTCTAGCGCATAAAAGTCTTCTGTTTTATTTAAAATGGTTGATCAATATGTTTAATATGAAGGTAGTTTCTTTGTCAATTCCTTGTCTTTAGGAAAAGGTAGTTTTGTTTTAATTTCCTCTGACAAGTATTTGTTTATAACAGTTATCTCAAAGAGGATAACTGAGTTATTCTTTCATCCAACCTCAGATATTTAATTTGCATAAAATGGGAACATTGCCCATAGTCATTTTTAATCTGTTTTACTTATTTTTTTCCAGAGTGAAGTTGGATATTTATTTAGTTATGAAGGGGGAAAGGGAGAAGGGAGAAGGGGAGGGGGAGAGAAACAGACAGACAGAAGGGGGAGGAGAGGAACCATGACAGCAGCTACCTCTTTGGCAGAGAGATGGAAAAGGAAGGCCAGTTTTACTCTTAAAAAGACAACCAGAATCTGGCTTGATGATAGATGATACATGCCTGCAATCTCAGCACTAAGGTGGTAGAGCAGGAGGCTCAAGTGTCTTGGAGATCATTATATGTAGTGAATTTGAGGCCAGCCTGAGTTACAGAACATCCTGCCATAAACGAAAGACTCACTCTACCCACTTACCCCCTAAAAGCAAAAGAACTAGAACAAAGAAACAAGAGGTAATAGGAGGAAAAAAGACAGTAGTGTACCCTGATCTTTCTGTCTCTCGTGCTTTACTTTTTCATTTTGTTGACATTTTGCTTTACCTGGTGTAATGTTGTTATGATTTACTGTTTAGGGGATGAGTGTTTGTTTGTTTGCTTTAAAGCTGGTAGTAAATTGCTGAAAAAGTTGTTATTAGCAGTTAAGAGCACTGGCTGCTCTTTAAGAGGATCAAGTTCAATTTCAACACCCACATGGTAGCTCATAACCATCTGTAACTCCAATCCCAGAGATGATCTGATGCCCTCTTTTTTCCTCTGTGGGCACCAGGCACACATGTAGTACATAGACACACATGTAGGCAAAACATCCATACACATTAAGAAAGAAAATAAATTTGATTGCATGTGCCCCTCAACACATAGTTATTTAAAGATGTTTTAAGTCACAGAGCTTGACAGAAGTGAATGTGATTGTCAAGGATCATACCATCTAAGTAGTTAGGAAAAAATTCCCAGTAATTATCTTGTAACTGTAGTCAGAAGTAGGGGATAGAAATTAAGTATTGGTATTAAATTTTTTTTAAAAAATCAGACCTGTTACACAGAGAAACCCTGTTTCAAAAAAAAATTATTCTGATATGTAGCCAGGATGAACCATTAATCAAGAGAGGATTATTAAGGGGCTGGAGGGATAGCTCAGCAGTTAAGGGCACTGGCTGCTCTTATAGAGGACCCAGGTTTGATTCCCCAAACCATTTTACAACTCACAACTGTTTGTAACTTCAGTTCCAGGGGGTCCAATAGCTTTTTCTGGCCTCCAAGGGTCACACTGCATGCATGTGGTGCACAAACATATATGCAGGCAAGACACTCACGTAAAATAAAAAAATAAGTTTTTAAAGGAGCATACTTCACTTGCATAGTTCCTGGGTCCAGTTCCTAGGACTTACCTCAGGTGCTTCATAATCACCTGTAACTCCAGCTCAAGAAGGGCTGTGTGAGGGCTGCACTCACACGTATATAAACACAGTTAAAAATAAAGGGATGAGAATATGGTTATGGTAAAATCTTTTCTTTGGTGCTAGCATATTGCACAGAATAAAGCTAGTTAAGGAATGGGATTTAAGTGAAGCTTAGCTATTAGTTGATTCTTCCCTTTTCAGTTTTACTAGACACTTGGAAAGTTTCTCAAGTCAGCTTTTTGATGTGCTTTATTGAAATAAAGGGCTTGACTTGAATGTCAGTTATTTTAAAGGCAGTTTTTTTTCAAAGCTTAAGCAATTACCTTTTTACCAGATCTGATCAAATGCATGTACACATGCATACACCTCACTTCCCTTTACTCATGCTGCTTTTGAAATTAAAAGTGAAATTGATCATTTTAAGTTACTTAGCATCCTTGCAGTCTAAATATTAACCAACTTTAAAGCATTTGTTATGGCCGGGCGATGGTGGCGCACGCCTTTAATCCCAGCACTCGGGAGGCAGAGGCAGGCGGATCTCTGTGAGTTTGAGACCAGCCTGGTCTACAGA
>NC_022014.1:19530158-19532933 GCF_000317375.1 Microtus ochrogaster | reverse complement strand
CCAAAGCCACAGAGAAACCCTGTCTCGAAAAACCAAAAAAAAAAAAAAAAAAAAAAGCATTTGTTATGTTTTGTTTTTGTTAATGCTTGAGATGGCCTCACTATGCATGCTAGTCTAGCCTCAAATTCAGAATTCCTTTAGTTGACCTTCCCAAATGTTGGGATTACAGGTACATGTTACCACACCTGGCCAGTGCTTGTTGTTAATCTTCTAATAAATAGTATGTATGCAGAAGATAAATGTTATGATTTTTTAAAATTATTTTATGTATATCGGTTTTTTATGTATATGCATTTATATCTGTATACAATGTATACGCCTGTTGTCTAAGGAAGCCAGGATCCCCTGGAACTGGAGTTACAGCCATCTGTGAGCCTTGTGTGAGTCCTAGGAATAGAAACTGGGTCCTTTGGAGAAACAGCCAGTGCTCTTACTTTTGAACCATCTCTTCAGCCTCTTCAAATATTACTCTTTTTTTTCAAAGAATGTATTTCATTTTTACTTATGTATATTTGCATGTATAAGAAATATTTTCATTTCTTTTTTCTTTAAGTTTTATTTTTATGTATATTGTTATTTTACCTGCATATATATCTATGTGAAGGCACCATATCCCTTGGAACTGGAGTTACGGACAGTTGTAAGCTGCCATGTGGGTGCTGGGAATTGAACCCAGGTCCTCAAGAAAAACAGCCAATGCTCTTAATCACTGAGCCATGCTCCCAGCCCTCAAATATTACTCTTAAACACTAAAACATTTTTATGCTTAGCCTTCGGTTGTAAGTGTGAATCTCATCTGTTTTAGTTGTGTTGTTTTCTTTTTTTTTTAAGATTTATTTATTATGTATACAACATTCTGCCTCCATGTATGCCCGCACGCCAGAAGAGGGCGACAGATCTCATTACAGATGGTTGTGAGCCACCATGTGGTTGCTGGGAATTGAATTCAGGACCTCTGGAAGAGCATCTCTCCAGCCCTGTTTTCTTTTTTATAATGTATTCTAGGATGGTATAAATGCAAGATACATGGCCAACTTTGTTCTAATTTTTTTTCATTTATTGGAAAACATGAAGTTTTAGTTTATTATGTATAGTAGAAAAGCACTTTGGTTTTCTGCCATATGTAAAGGTAAAGAGAAGTAACCTAATGTTAGCTGTGCTAGGATACAAACTGGTATGATGAGTTCTACCTCATCTAGTGAGAATGTACCATTGCATTACACAATTGAATTCTACATTGCCACCTAGAGAATGGAGACACATGGTCTCCAGGTTTCACATGGTCTCCCTTCTCTCTCTTCCCCTCTCCATGTTTTCCCAGGGCTACCTGGGAGCACTCCATGAAACATGGGCATCTTTTAATTAGGTCTGATTTGGTTTGATTGGAATTATTTGCGTCAGCGGAGAGGTTTGGCGTTTTAAGAATATACTTAGCAATTAGGAATTTGACTTCTAGGGACTATGGCATCTGCTTGGCTCTAAGGACTTAATAGACCCCTTCCAAGTTCAAGTACATTCAGACAAAGGTCACCTGAATACCTCTTGTTATTTCTATTAGTTTCTTCTGCTGCTGTTGTTTTATTTACTTTTTTTAAACAATATGCAGTGTGAAACAGAAATGAAGTTTTAGGTAACTTCAGCAGACATATATTTTCCTTTCTGGTTTTTTTGATGCTAAACTACATGTCAGATTTTTCATCAGACATCTGAACAAACAATTGGTGTTAAATACCACCACCAACCAACTTTCTTTTCAACCCAGCCTTCCTCATTGCTGCTTTGCATTTCCCTTTCCTAACGCATGGTCTAGTTGAGTTTTTCAGTTCCTTCTTCATGCTTCCTTTCCCTGGTAGCTGGGAGTACACCAGTAGATTGCATCAGGAGCTTGGAGCCTGTGAGCTCTTTTGCTCTTTTCCAAGTGTCCGATTCCGCAGTCCAGAGCCCACTGCTTGCCAGAAAGTCACCATTGCTCCGAGGCTGGCGCTTGCCTACTTGTTTTGACCTTCTGAGAGATGATACTTTGTTTGCCAGAACAACAGTTGATAGAAATAGAAGAGTACAGATAAGAAAAAGTACAGCAATTACAATGAAGCAAATTAGCATGGCCATGTTGCTGTTGTTTTTCTCACAGACTTCCTTTTTAAAAGTTTCCCCATGACTTTTGCTTGTGCTTTCAATGATCTCTGCTGTTGGAGAACTGTTTCTGAAGACGTGGGGCCCGGAGGACTTCGATGTAGATGTCTGGGCTAAAGACACAGCGGGAGATGATGCAAGTATGCCTGTGGAGCTCACTCTGTGATCCACTGTAGGGCTGACAGGGTCTGTGCTCCTCTCACTTTGATGTCTGCTCGTGCTGTTTTCATTACCAGAGCCCCAAGCAGTGATATTGTCAGCCAACAGACGTGTATAGTTTGCTTTTGTTCCTGGAAGCAAGGTACACACTGTTGTCATCAGGAAAAGGAGACGCAGGTACTGTCCTGTATGCTCCATGCCCACTGGTATACTGTTATCTGTTAAGACAGCAACATCAATCAGTTGTTTGTGGAAGAATAGCACAGAATAATTGTAGTTATGGGACTGCATTTGAGACAGCGCAAGGAAATTAAAAATCCATGCCTACCATTTGCTATTGGACCCTTCCCAACTGAAGTTTTTTTGTTTTTAACTGAATTTCTATCCCTGCTCTTAGATTATATATAAACATTTTAATTTTGTTGTACATTTTGATGCTGTAATTTAGCATTTACAAATATCTCTTAGCCATTTTTTTTTTTT
>NC_022014.1:19529189-19529898 GCF_000317375.1 Microtus ochrogaster | reverse complement strand
GTGAGCCACCATGTGGTTGCTGGGAATTGAACTCAGGACCTTTGGAAGAGCAGGCAATGCTCTTAACCACTGAGCCATCTCTCCAGCCCCCATCTCTTAGCCATTTTTAACTGTGTATCATAGCTTTACATATCTTCCTATTAAGGATACATCATAGACCTCAGCTTGGAGTGAGCTGCTTCTGCTTCTGTGCTTGTGATTCCTCATTTAAGGCTCTTTTTTACTGAAGCATCCACCCTCTGAGTTGCACGTCCTCATCTTGAAGTAAAGGAGAACTTAGCCTTGAAAGTTTTGTTTCAAGTATAAAAAGAAATTACAAGTAACTTTTTGTGGGAGAGGAGGGTGGATATTTGGTAGAGATTGAAAGCAATATTGTACATCAAGTAGGAATTTAAAGTGTTGTTTGGTCTTTCCAGTTGTGACATTAAAACAGTCTTAGAATCTAGTCCTAGCTTTTGTGACTGCAGCTTTGTGTGCTTATTCCACCTCTATTGCTTTAGTTGACAGTGACTTTCCAAATAGCAGAGGCAGGATTGTTCTCTCCTCTCAATCTAGAAATCAGGAAGAACAAAATATTTTTTTCAGGCTGGGCAGTGGTGGCACACACCTTTAATCCCAGCACTTGGGAGGCAGAGACAGGCAGATCTCTATGAGTTCGAGGCCAGCCTGTTCTACAAGAGCTAGCTAGTTCCAGAACAGACTCCAAAAC
>NC_022014.1:19499912-19528964 GCF_000317375.1 Microtus ochrogaster | reverse complement strand
TGTAGACCAGGCTGGTCTCGAACTCACAGAGATCCGCCTGTCTCTGCCTCCCGAGTGCTGGGATTAAAGGTGTGCGCCACCACCGCCCGGCTATTTTTTTGATTTTTCGAGACAGGGTTTCTCTGTCGCTTTGGAGTCTCCCCTGGAACTAGCTCTTGTAGACCAGGCTGGCCTCGAACTCACAAAGATCCACCTGCCTCTCTGTTCCTGAGTGCTGGGATTAAAGGCGTGTGCCACTACTGCCCAGCTGTTGTCATTTTATAACTTGCATTCTTCCCCCACCTCATTTTAACACAAATCTACAAAAAAAAATTATAAAGAAAAATTTTTAAAAATTGGTTATCAGACTTTTGGGTTCTTAGAATACAGTGGCTGTGACTGTAAGCAGCTCTTAACGTTAGAAGGTTGAGATTCAACAGTGAAAATGCATCCGTGTAGTGGTTCATGTCCAGCACTCACCTCAACCCTCCACCCCCCAAAAATTGAAATTTAGTTTGGACTCAGGTTTCTAGAAACCAGTACATAAAAAGACAAAGTCTGTTCTTAGTTCCTGTTATTGGCCGTCTGCTTAGAGATCTTGCTAGGGTTGTCATTGTCTGCCTTAGGTAGAGCTAACCTAGCAAGAGACATTTGGCACCTTTAGTGAACTGAATTGTTTCTCTGCTTTAAGAGATTAGCCTGCGTCTGCCTCCTGGGTCCTTGGATCACGTGTGCATGTGTGACCAGGCCTGAAGGCATTCATGTGTGCGTGTGTGCATGTGTGACCAGGTTCGGCTGAGGTGCTTCTTGTGCTATGAGAGTTCTCCAGAGCAACTTTTGAGATAGTATTTTATTCAGAGCATAAATGAGGAGACTTAGATCAAACACTAGATTGTTCTAAGAATGAATGGGTTGTCTTGTTAAGCACCCTGTGTGTTTTATAGATGTTGTTTTCAAACCGGAATATATGAGGGAGTCTTTTTTTCAGGTCTAGGGTAGGGTGTGAGATTCTGTCTCTAAACCACTCCAAGTGGCATTCTGGCAGTTATACTGGAGCGGGGTGGTTTTCTATGGGACACTATATGCCACTAGACAGTATCTGAATGCTAGTGAACAGAAATTGAGACTAACAGGTGTGTTAAGTTGCACAGACAAAAATAACATATTGTAAATGATGCTAACTGTAAACTAACTCTGAGTGGAGAGGGAGAAAAAACCAGCAAAATTTTTACCTAATGTTCTGGGATCCAGATCATTATCTGGATTATGACTATTGGTAGACACTTCAAGATACAGTGCTCTGACTTTTGTGTAATAGCATTCAGCTTCAGTCTTCAAGTTGAATGATAGGATTCTCTTGATACTTTATGAGTTGTTCACAAAAAGAAGCACTTTTAATTGGGTTATTAAGAAATGCCCATCATTTTCTGCCAGAGTAGATTCATGCATTCAATGTTAAAATGACTTACAGTATGTTATTCAAATCACATTAGTTCATTCACAGTGCAGTATACATCACTGTATCTACATGCTAGCAGTGTACCACGAGACACATAATAGGCCTGCTGTTGATTGTCTTCAGCCAGATGTGCTGCCATGCCCCAGTAAACAAGCTGCTGAACAAATGAGACTTTCTCTTATGCTCACAAATGCCTGAGAACTGAGGACTGTTCCTACATCTGTTTTATGCCCTAGAGACCAGGTTTGGTTAGCAAGGTTTTGGCTTTCTGGTTTTGTTTTTGTCTCATCATTTTTAGTCACATTTATAATGCCTAAACTCTAGTAATGAGAAATATATTTCCCTAATTAAAAGACAAATGAAACTTTTCAAGTCATTTGAGTCCTCATTCTGGTTTAAAACTTCATATTAATAATTATAAATTCTCCTAGCTCTAATTGCTTATGCTATTTACATAATTTTCCATAATAGGATAGAAAACAACAATTCTGCTTTGTTAGATCTATGCATCTTAAAAAAAAAAACACTTCCTCAACACTAATCTGAACAGAGTTATGAGTGAAAAGGAATGAGAAAAGCCACGTGTATGACCTACCTTACAAATGCTCTGCCACGCTCTTTATTTAATCAACCACTTCTTTTCTTCTTTTCTTACTTAAAGTAGAACAGTTTGAAGACTACAAAACTGAAATCTGCAGTTTTTTAGGAGGATGCGTACAACTAGTTTTCCACTTTTCGAACCAAACCACAGATGACACATTTCCTTTCCGCTGCGACTCAACACATGTCACGTGGAAGGCAGAAGCTCCAACTGCTCTAGCTGGCTCTGGGGTGACAAGAAGCTTTGTAGAGCAAATCTCCACCCCCAAAATGGGGAGGGCTTTCCACTTTGTTTCTTTTGACCTCCTTTAGCTGATTGCTTTTGCCTGCTATTTGCTTTTGAAATTAGTATTATTCGGTGGAAATTATGTGAAGACATCAAGGCATTGGAATCATTTTTAGACTTTTATTTTGTGCCACAGACAGATTTTAAAACATAAATGTGGAGTCCTTGTAGGTATTTGTCAGATAGGAGAACCAGTCACACACATAACTGGTATTTCAAACTGGAAACTGCAACAGTGATTTGAACTCGAGGATGCTTGCAGGGTGTGGTATGTGCACAGGTCCTGGCATCACCTTCGATTAGACATGTCTAGAATAGATTTACACTGTCTTCTGTGGTAACAGCTTTGTGGCTCTGTAGATGTTAGCAGAGACCTGGATTATACCAGATCCTCTCCATTCATATCACACTTTAGATCCTTTCATAGTCTTGGATTTACTTCTAATTTTACTTCCACTGTAGTGATGTACCTAGACTACTAAACATCTGTACTAGCCCTAGGTATTCCATGTATCTTGGATAGAACTCTATAATCATATCCCTCTTTTTTTAATGAGCACCACACTAATGAACTGAACTAATTGTCCACGTCCTCATTTTTTAAAAAACAAACAAAAAACTTTGAATTTACATAATTTAAAATTTTAATTATATTTATGAGTGTTGCTGGGGACTGATCTCAGTATCTTTTGCCTGCCAGACAGGCTTTTTTTAAATATTTATTTATTTATTATATATACAATATTCTGTCTGTGTGTATGTCTGCAGGCCAGAAGAGGGCACCAGACCTCATTCCAGATGGTTGTGAGCCACCATGTCGTTGCCAGGAATTGAACTCAGGACCTTTGTAAGAACAGGCAATGCTCTTAACCGCTGAGCCATCTCTCCAGCCCCCAGACAGACATTTATAGCAAAGTTCTATCCCTAACCCTCTTTGTTTATTTTACATTTTTTATTTATTGTTACTATGTATATATGTACTTGACATTGAGTCTGGACAGGGGAGAGACTGCATGTGTGTGCCATGGCATGACTGTGGAGATCAGGGGACAAATACATGGAATCACCTCCCTCCTTTTACCTTTATTTGGTTCTGAGGTCACCAGGTTTGCATGGTAAGCATCTTTACCTACTGGGGCAGTCCTCTGACCTCCTCTCCTTTTTATTTTGAGTTAGAGTTTCATTAAGTTGCCTGTAGCATGACTATTGAAAACCCAGAGTCAGATATAGGGGTTAAAGCTGAAGTCAGAGAAGCAGAGCAGTCAGCCTCTAGCAAGACCTTTACCTCTACCAATGCTCAGACTGAAAGGGCCATCCTCAGACTGCCTAGATTGTATTGTGTGTCTCCACCAAACCTCAGTCTCCACACTCTAGTGAGTTCCTGTCTCTTCCCCTTTATATTCCTCTCTCTGCCCAGCCATATCACTCCTGTCTCTACCACTCCTTGGCCTCTAGTGGCTTAGCTTTGCATTCTGATCCTCAGGCAAGCTTTATTTATTAAAATAATTATCACTACAGTTGGCCCGTGATGACTTTGAAGATTTTTTGTTGATTTGTTTTCTGAAACAGGTTCTCATGTAATCAAAGCTGGCCTAGAGTTCACTATGTAGCTGAGGATGACCTTGCCTTTATGATCATCCTCCCTTCCTCCCAATGTGCTAGGGTTGCAGGCTTGTAGCATACATGCAAATGCCAACGATTGAACCCAAGCCTTCATATATTCACTAGGCAAGTACTCTACTAACTGAGCAAAACCCCAGCCTCCTTGTTTCTTACTAAAAGTTGAAAAAGTTGCCCATAGTGATTCCACAATACTTATGTAAGATGGGAAAGTTGTTTAAAATAACAAAAATGCCATGCTCCCTATATATATTCATGTTTAGTAGGCCTATGCTGGGATCAGCCATTTTTTTTATTTAGCAAGCTAGACAGCTGGCTCTGACACTGAACATCCACAAAACATAACTTGAGAAATGCACAATGCCCAGACAAAGACTGAGTCTTTGACGGCCTTCATAGTTTTAGCATCACTTATTACCCACCTGCATCTCTCAGAACTTAGCTGTGTAGACCTAATGCTGTAGTACAACCTAGCTACCTCTCATCAATCCCTGGCTTTTCTTGTTGAATTCAGACTTCCTTCTCCCAGATTCCACCACTGAATCTTCAGTGTATCTACGTAGCTTTCACTCAGCTCGCCAATTCATGTTGATCTCTCCTCCTTTTAAACTTCTTGCTTTTTTTCCTCTCTGTTGTCCGTCTAGTGAGTAATATAGGACATACATGCAGGCTGAACATCCCTTGTCCAAACTGCTTATGTCCAGACAGATGTGCAGTTTTAGTTTTCCTTTGGATTTTGCAACATTTATGTTTACATATACATACAATGAAATTTTGAATGGACGGTGGTGAATACAAAACACAGAACTCATTTGTTTCATATATACCTCCTGCATGTGTAACTGAAGCAGACTTACACTGTTAGTGTATCTAAGAGTATCAGGTTTGCGTTTCCTATCCTGGCATCCTGAGCCACTCCAAGTTTTTTTCAGAGTAGGAATGCCCAACCTGTGTATTTTCTTTTTCTTTTACTATCTTAAAATATTCCTTTCATCTTAAAAATATTTCAACTTGTCATTTTATTCTTTTACAACAATATTAAAATTTCTTACACGAAGATATTTATCATGTCTCAGAGACAATCAAGAGATGAGAACAGTAGGCCTGAGTTAATATAGGTGTTTGGATCAGAGTCAAGCACCACATTCTTCAGAGCTTCCTTTCTGTGCCTACTTGTGTTGATTAATGTTCTTTCAGTCCTAAGCAATGTATGACTGTGGGACACCAAGGAAGCCCCGAGTGAATATGTAATGACCAAATGAAGTCCTAAGTGAATGAGTAATGTTGTTTGAATCCATGAGAATGGCAAAGCCTCTCCTCTCCCCCGCTCCCCTCCCTACACACATAGACCCATGTTAAAGCTCAGAAGGATGTAAAGCCTTCCTCTGATCCCTGAGGATGTTGGCAGTGTATGCAAAAATGAGTATTTACCAATAATTGACCAGTGTGTGCCAAAACTAGCAACTGCCTCTCCCTTCTCCCTGATCTGTAAAGCCCAAGACTGCTCACCTACAGAGGCCTCCTACCAAGACTGATTAACCTAGGCTATACCTAGGTTAATTCCTGAGAATTCTGGGTTGTTTCTGTCGTTGGTGTAAGTCCATCAGAGCATGCATAGCCCACCTGATCCCAGCTTTTCTGTACGTGCATCTGTGTCAGTCCTTTATTCATTCCCTCACTGCCCAGCCAGTTTTCCATAACCCAAGCCAAGTGGACGCGGTATGTGACCTAGTGTGGTTTTATCAAACCTCGGAACTTACTAGCTTACACAGTCTGGGGAAAACCTAACCATAGGAGAGACTTTTATCTATGACTCAGATTATGGCCAAGACCCCAGACCGTCTTTTCATTTCTCAACTCCTCTCAGGTTTTGAGGCATGCTTTTCCATTATATCCTAAGATGAGTTAACAATTCCCAGGACTGTATATTTTCTTAATTACAAACATGGGGGAAGGCTCTCCAACCCCGACAATCTAAACTAACCTGTGAATTGGACCTCTTGACTTTACTGTCCTGACTTGAGTCTTGGTGTTCAAGATCAGATAAATGGGCTGACTAAAACTTCTGGGCACCCTTTTCAGCCAGTGGCTTCTCTGAGAAATACGATGCACTCAGGCGCCTTCTCCCTGTCCGCTGTCTTCCTTCTTTCTTGGTGGGCAGATTTGTTGTTATTTTCAAAATTCTTAAGGCAGTTTGTTCCTTCTCTCTTTAGCCTTATTGACCACACTATCTAAGAAATATAAGCATAAATCTACACTTCGAATAATTGTTTTATATCATTGTCCTCTTTAAAAAATTAATCAGGCCAGAGAGATGGCTCAGCTGTGAAAGGCTAGCCTCACAACCAAAAATACAAGAAAATCATAAAATTTTTAAAAGGGGCCCGCGAGATGGCTCAGCAGGTAAAGATGTTTTCATTGCAAGCCTGACAACCAGAGTGCAATTTCCAAAACATACATGGTAGAGAGAGGGGAACCGACTCTGACCTCCACAGGTGTCTAATTGTTCTTAAGAATAAAAACTCGATGGGGGCTGGAGAGATGGCTCAGTGGTTAAGAGCACCGGCTGCTCTTCCAGAGGTCCTGAGTTCAATTCCCAGCAACCATCTGGTGGCTCACAACCATCTGTGATGAGATCTGGCGCCCTCTTCCAGCGTGTGGGTATACATGGAGGCAGAATGTTGTATACATAATAAATAAATCTTTAAAAAAAAAAAAAAGAATAAAAACTCGAAGTCACCTATCGGGTGAAAACTGAAGGATCAGAGAAGCAAAGCAGCCAGCTAGCCACTAGAGAATTCTTACCTTTACCAATGCTCAGACCAAAGGGATTATCCTGTCTCTACAAAACCTCAGACCGCATCTGCCTCCACAAATCCTCAGCCTGAATCCTCAGACTGCATCAGACTGCATCTCAAACTGAATCTCAGACCGCATCTGAGCTCCTGTTTTCTCCCATTTTGTATTCCTATCTCTGCCAAGCCATATCCCTCCTATCTCCACATCCCTAGTGCTGGGATTAAAGGCCTATGATCCCAAGTGCTGGGATCACCTTTGAGCTCTGTTTCTCTTTTAGACACATTCAAGGCCCTGAGTGGCCTTGAACTCACAGAAATCCGTCTACCTCTGTCTATTGAGAACTAGGATTAAAGGTGTGTGCCACAACTGCCTAGCTTCTCTGGCTGACTCATAGCTCTGCACTCTGATCTTCAGGCAAGCTTTACTTGTTAGATTACAAATAAAATATCACTACAGTCTTCTGGCCTCCACATGCATGCATGTGCTCATACATGCATGCATGCATAATTAATTAAAGTGAAACAAAAAAAGAGAGTTATATTCCATATATTCAAAAATCTTAACAATGTTTATCCTTTTTGTTGCCTTCCTTAGGTTCAAAACTGGCCAAATCAATGGTGATTTGCTGATATACCATGTCTTGCTGACTTTAAAGCCATATTATGCAAAGCCATATGAAATTGTAGTGGACCTTACCCATACTGGACCTAGCAATCGCTTTAAAACAGACTTCCTCTCTAAGTGGTTTGTTGTTTTTCCTGGCTTTGCTTACGACAATGTGTCTGCAGTCTATATCTATAACTGTAACTCCTGGGTCAGGGAGTACACCAAGTACCACGAGCGGCTGCTGACTGGCCTGAAGGGCAGCAAACGGCTTATTTTTATAGACTGCCCCGGGAAGCTGGCTGAGCACATAGAGCATGAGCAACAGAAACTCCCTGCTGCCACCTTGGCTCTGGAAGAGGACCTAAAGGTGTTCCACAATGCTCTCAAGCTAGCTCACAAAGACACCAAAGTCTCTATTAAGGTAACTTCCCATCTGTTTTTGAATGATTTGGTGCCTTTCCTGACCAACCAGTTTATAGTCTGACCTCTACAAGTATTACTGTAGTTGTATATCCAATATCAGTTATATCCAGATGTTGAAAGACCAAGTTTTCTGTCTTTCTTGTGATCCTGAAAAAGGTGTGAAAAGTATGCACTTAAAAGACACTCATGGGGGCTGGTGTCCAGAGGTCTAGGGTTCAATTCCCAGCACCCACATAGTGGCTCATAACCGTCTGTAGCTTCAGTTCCTGAAGGCGCCAGACACATGTGACGCACAGATATGTATGCAGTCAAACACTCATACAAATAAAATAGGTTAACTTTTAAGGCACTGAAGGTCAGGCTAGGGGCAGAAGAATGCTGTAGTTCCTCTCTGTGACTCTGCCCAGCAGTCGAGTGTGCAGAGTGGAAAGGACCTACTGATGGTTCTCTTAATCAGTTCATGTTTTTTCAGAGTAGTGAGTTTGACCCCTTCTATCACCTGTTTATGGAATGCTTGGCCTTTTTTATAGAATAATTCTTTTCTGATGGTGTCAGTTTCTTTTGAGTATATTTATAAGTAATTGTTAAGTAATTTGAATATCTAATGGTACTATCTTGAATATATAATAGTAACATTTAAATGGCAAACATCATGTGGGTGCTTGGGTGTGTTGGCTTTGAGCCTTATGAGAATTCTATATAATGGAATTTAATTCTCCTCTTCCTCACTACCATTTTTCAGGTTGGTTCTACTGCTGTTCAAGTAACCTCAGCAGAGAGAACAAAAGTATTGGGGCAATCCGTCTTTTTAAATGACATCTACTATGCTTCTGAAATCGAAGAGATCTGCCTCGTGGATGAGAACCAGTTCACCTTAACCATTGCAAACCAAGGCACACCACTTACCTTCATGCATCAGGAGTGTGAAGCCATTGTCCAGTCTATCATTCATATCAGGACCCGCTGGGAGCTGTCACAGCCTGACTCCATCCCCCAGCATACCAAGATTCGACCAAAAGATGTTCCTGGGACACTGCTTAATATTGCATTACTTAATTTAGGCAGTTCAGACCCTAGTCTACGGTAGGTATTTCTCTCACTTCCCCCTCTTTTCCTTTTTAATTGTCTTTTAAGTTCACTTCAGGTTAAATAGTGTATCACTATTCACTGAGAGTATCATTGTTTAGAGGAGGAAGGCCTAAAGTTTAGTGACCCAAATGCCTTACTACTGTCTACCTATTTCACTTTAGTAAGATTCTCTAAAGAAATCGTATGTTGGTCTCCTTTGCCTCAGTGGCAGAAGCAACATGACAAAAAGGATGTCATCCACTGGAAAGCATCCCAGTAGAATACACACACAGTATGTCACTGCTGTGGCCCTAAATTGCCCTTCAGATGACCTGTGGCCAAGTAGAAGACAATGTATAACTGAGGGGCTGAAGCAAACACTGCTGGGACTTGGTGAATGAGGCACCTGAACATTGTCTTAGAGATTCAGATGTGGATCCCATGAAGGAATAACAACTGAACCCAGGAGGGCAGCTGTGGTAGAACCCGGTGTAGCTCAAGGTTTCAACCATCAGCCCTAAGATAACAGTTTCAGAACTGTTTTTAAAAAGATTCTTCCTAGCCGGGCGGTGGTGGTGCACGCCTTTAATCCCAGCATTCAGGAGGCAGAGGCAGGTGGATCTCTGTGAGTTCGAGACCAGCCTGGTCTACAGAGCTAGTTCCAGGACAGGCTCCAAAGCTGCAGAAAAACCCTATCTCGAAAAACCAAAAAAAAAAAAAAAAAAAAAAAGATTCTTCCTTCCCTCCCCATCTTCCCCTTCCTCCCTCATTTTCATTCCTCTGAGCACAGTCTAATTGGTTCTGTTTGGGCATTGTGATCTGCTGCAGTCTGCTGTGTCAGCTTGTAGAGCCAGCAGATTTGGCTTTGGTGTGGAGCTACTATTTTCACTTCTCATGCCTGAACTCTCCTTTTTGGTAACAGTAACGTGCCTTCCTACTGCACCTGTAAAGATTTGATAAATAGCGTTTGTGGTCGGATAGTACAACACTAATGAGCAGTTTGTGTTTAGAGAATAGTATTTTTCCCCATCCTTCTTGTCTCTCCTTGGTTCCCCATTTCCTTTTTCTTCCCTCTCCTTTTCTTGTTTAGCTGGTTCTTTATCTTAGATATCTTGGGAATGTCAAGATTTTTACTAATGGAGATGGAACATTCCTAATCTAAAATCCAAAATCTGAAGCGTCTTGTGTATTTTGTCCAGATTTATAACATGACATTTTTTATTAAGATGGGCTCTCATTCTATAGCTCTGGCTGGTCTAGAACTTGCTGGGATTAAAGTCACTTGCCACCACACCCAGCCTATTTCAGAGTTTTTAATTAACTGCAAAATCTATATAAATATTTCAAACCCAGAAAACACATCTGATCATGATCATTTGAGGTAAGAGATACTAGACTTAGGAACTCTTTCTTAGGATATATATGTCATAGCTTAGGTTTCATAGTAGGCCTTTTAGGCTTTCAATTTTTCCTTTATTTAAAAGAAAAGATATATGTCCAGCATGATGACTCCATGGTAAACAAGTGTTTGACTAACATTGTGGAAGACTGACTTTTGACATTCTTGTATGTGTTCTGGCTTGTTTGTGTCTACATATATGCAGACACACACAAATAAATAAATGTAATTAAAATTTTTAAGTCAGATGTATAGCATATACTTTTCACACTTGCATGCAGGAAGCACACACAGATACATCTCTACTAGTCTACATAGCAAACTCTGGTTCAGCCAGGACTACATTGTGAGACCCTGTCTTGGGGTAGGGGGGAGATCTCAAGATCAATAATCAACAGAATTTCTTTACTTATATAGGCTTCATGGAATCCCAAAAAAAGGCTCACTAAATTTTATGTGTGCTTGACTTCCCTTTTCCTGGAAGGCTCTCTGACACATAGTCCAAGTTACAGGAGCCCAGGTGTTTTTTTTTTTAATGATTTATTTTATTTTTATGTGCATTGATGTTTTGCCTGCATGTGTGTCTGTATGAGGGTGTCGGATCCCCCGGAACTGGAGTTACAGACAGTTGTGAGCTGCCGTGTAGGTGCTGGGACTTGATCCCAGGTCCTCTGGAAGAACAGCTGACCCATATCTCCAGCCCCAGGAGCCATTTTTTTATAGTTCTTAAATAATGTAAAATAGCATTAACATAGTATGACTTTAAGTTTCTACTAGTTAGTGGAAGATAAATTCACGAGTATTGACATTAGTGTTCTCATTTTAGGAAAATTGAGCTATGAAACTGTCTTTGTTCTCAATTCCATGGAGTTTTTTTTTATTATTATTATTTATAGATCAGGTTTTCTGGTTTTAGGGACAGGGTCTTTCTAGCCTGGAATTTACAATCCTCCCACCTTGAACTGCTAAATTCTAGGATTACAGACCTGTGCCGTATGCCTTGCCCTATGACATCTTTGTTAAATAATGCTAATGGCTATCTCGCTATTATTAGTTTGAGTGAAATTGTACCATTTTCTAGTGACAAAGCAAGCAGATAGCTTTCAGTTGTTGGTAAAGCATATCATACCAGAAGAAAAAAACACTTAGACAAACAAATTTCCATGACTTTTTCCTCTGTTTCAACATGGCAAAAATTCAGAGGTAATGAAAACCTGAAATTTACTGAATAACCCAACAGGTTTTTGTTTTGTTTTGGTGCGTGTGTGTGTTTTAAACTTGAGCTTATTATTTGGTATGGGATAAGGTGGTGTGGGATGAAGTGGAATGGGATGGAATTGGAAGTGGGGGCATTATTTTGGGATGTTAGATATCAAACTGGGGCCTCCCACATGTAAGGAAAGCACTGTACCACTGAAGTTATTTAAACTTCTGATTTGCTTAAATATGTTTGTATATATTTGTAACTTATTTTTTTGTTCTAATAGACCATAGGTAACGTATGATTGTTTTCAATGGTTTTATATAATAGAATGAAGTCACAGAGCAGAAGGTGTAGCTACATTTTTTTAACTTTGATTTTAACCACTAGTTTGCAGTGAAAATTGTAGGACACCCAGACATTTTGGGGATATCCTTACTTGAACACTCCTAACATTATAATCTGATTAAATGCCTCCTCTTAAAAAATGAAGGGATCTCATTATGTAGCCCTGACTGGCCTGGAACTCCCTCTGTAGATCAGGCTGGCCTCAAACTGGTAAGAGATCTACCTCCTTTGCCTTCTGAATGCCAGGATGAAAGGCATGTGCCACCAGGCCTCTTTCTCTTTTAGTCTCTATTTCACTGGGTCTACCAGAGAGTAACCACCCACAGAGTTTTGACCTCACTGAAAACACCGCATGCCTTTATTTTGTCATTTGTTCCTGTTGATTCACCTCGTCCCTAAATCTTTGCTGGTTTATGCTCCTGTGAAATTTTCTAGAAAGGCCTACTACACCTGCCTGTCTTAGGAGCCTTGTGGGCTCTTGTGGTATCAATTTCATGAATCTCTTGTTTGGGGCTTACTCTATATTCTGTCTCTAGTCAATCGTAACACTGAAAAAGAATTAACTGTGCTTTGTAATACAATCTTGAGTTGTATGTTGTGGGAAAAATAAAATTATAAAAGAAATTTAAAACAATCTCCTTTGCATTTTCTCTTAGGTCTGCTGCCTATAATCTTCTGTGTGCCTTAACTTGTACCTTTAATTTAAAAATTGAGGGCCAGTTACTAGAGACATCAGGGTTATGCATCCCTGCCAACAACACCCTCTTTATTGTCTCAATCAGTAAGACGCTTGCAGCCAATGAGCCACACCTCACCTTAGAGTTTTTGGAAGAGTGTATTTCTGGATTTAGCAAATCTAGTAAGTAATGATTTTCTTTAATGCTCAAAATGATTCTAAGAAATTCAAAGAACTTTTTTTGTTTGCAAATTTACCAGTGGTCTTTCACTTACTTTATTTGTGCTTTTTAAAAACTTTCCTCCTCCCTCCCTTTGGTGTGGGTACCCTGTAACTAAAGGAATTCTGAAAGAAAATCTTAGTGTGATATACAGAGAAGCCTGTCAGAACTCTGTCAGGAAGTTCAGGAAGCAGGGGAGTCCTCTTCCCTGCGCTTCAAGGATTTCCTTCTTTATTTCCACTACATACATAAACTTTAGTGTTTCTTCTCATAGACAGAAATTGAACACATCTCCTTGATTATTAAGGAAATACTTTTCTTTTCTATAGCTGACTTTGAACTGTGGTTTTTATTGGACATTTGTGTTTCATAAAGAATGTCACGGTAGATGATGCTAGATCCGACAGCAGTCCCAAGTTTGTTTTAATAAGTCCCATTCATTTACTACCTATTCTTTTTATCTGTCCACCTCCACACCCTGTAGTAGCATAGATCAGGTTCTTCTCCTGGCTCCATTCCCAACATTTCCTTCTCTGTTCCGCCCTATAACACAAAAAGCTTTTTTCCCTGCATTCTCCATTCAAACACATTTCTTAATATTTTAGTATTAGGTTTTTAAATACTTTTCACAAATCATTAAGATTATGCCAGATATGTTTTGTTCTGTTTTTTTGTTTTGGGGTTTTTTTTAATCAAGCAAAAGATGTAGGAGTGTAACTCTGATAAGAACTTGTATACGTTTGGCAAAAGAAGAAAAGTGCAAAGCTTTATTAATAACTAAATGTCTGAAGATACTTGAGTGTGTGAGCAGGCATGCTGTGTTCCTGTATAAACAGCTCTTGTGAAATCATTTCAGATTTAATCTAACCCCATCAAAGTAGCTATGGAATTTCAAATTTTCAAATGATTTTAAATTCTTGTGAAAATGAATAGCTGAGAAAATATTGAAAAGAAAGGAAGTACAAATATTACAGATGTCTTTACATCTGTACACATTATAATGACACTGTATCAAAACATGGATGTTCACAAATCAGCAGACAGATTGATCCACTTAAGAGAAACAGACAGCTGAAACTTCACAAACTGCTTGGGAAGATGAAACCATCTAAATGAGTTTAGGAAATGAGCTAAGTTAGGCTATTTACACAACAGATACCAGAGTAAGTTCTGGTTATATTTAAGAATTGAATATAAATCTAGAAGCGTTAATAAAAGAAGTGGGCACTTAGTTGCTTTTATGAAAGTGGAATAGGTAAAACAAACAAACATGAGATAGAAGCAGAGTAAATAATGAACAAATGTGCTTCATGAGACTTTGGAATACACAAAGAGTACAAATACAAAAAAAAGAAAACAAATAATGAATGCCCAAACTAGAGCTGGAGATGACTTTGGAGAGACTGTGGAAAGCTGAGTGTCCTTAGTTGAGAAGAGCTCTGTCGGTTTGTGAGTCACAGAACCATGTCCATCATACTAAGAAAAGAATTTTTAAGTTTGTTACTTAAAAAATACATATTAAAAGTATTGTGAAATGACTGATTAGGTATCAGATTGAAAAATACTTTTAAAGATTAAATCCTGATGGTCAATAGCATTGAAACAAGGGTGATTTTTCTGGAAAGACTTTTAAGTAGATTAGACCCTTAAGAATATTCACATCTTCAGGAGCCAGCAAGGTAACTCAGTGGGTAAAGGTACTTGCCACAAAGCCTGGCAATCTGAGTTCAATCCCCAGAGCCCATGTAAAGGTGAAAAGGGGAAGCCAACCCCACAAAGTTATCCTCTGACCTCCCCAGGGCTCTGCCCCCCCCCCACTTTTAAAAAGAGTTAATGGTGAGATGTGTGTGGCATACTGTTTTTATGTTGATGTTTTAAAACTAAGGTCTATCTTGTTATAGTAAAGTGTGCGGGTATTAAGTGAGTAGGTGTTAATTGGTGAGCTTTGACAGTGTCTTCTAAATCACAGCCCACAATATTTCTAGTGTCCAGAAGCCTCTCTCAATACTACCCCTCACCAAAGTGACCTTTTTTTTGACCTCCATTGTCACGTATTCATTTTGCCTACTTTCCAATTTATTAAAGCCACTTAATAGAAAAAAAGAGTTGGAAAATCAAACGAGCAAACAAATTAAGATGCTGGTTCTCTTTAATATAGAAAATATGATGCCATTAAAAGTGATTGGATCCAAAGTTTCATTTTGAAAAGTGAAGGTGGTAGCACACACCTTTAATCCCAGCACTCAGGAGGCAGAGGCAGGTGGATCTCTGTGGGTTTGAGGCCAGCCTGGTCTACAGAACAAGTTCCAGAAATGGCTCCATAGCTACTGAGAAACCTCTTAAATAAATAAATAAATAAATAAATAAATAAATAAATAAATAAATAAATAAGAAGTTTAAAGAATGGGTGGTAGTGGTAGTCACGTAACAATTTGAATGTACTTTATGCCACCAAACTATATACTTAAAAATGTTAGATGGAATGGCCATGCATGGCAGTGTATACTTTTAATTCCAGCACTAAGGAAGCAAAGGCATGTGGAACTCTATGAGTTTGAGGACAGCCAGGGCTATGTAGAGAGAGACCCTATCTAAAACAAAACAACAACAACAACAACAACAAAATTTAAAGCTTAGAATATGTTTCAGTACAGTTTTTTGTTTGTTTGTTTGTTTGTTTGTTTTGAGACAAGTTTCTCTGTTGCCTTGGCTATCATGGAACTCACTCTGTAAATCAGGCTTAGTGTGGACCACTACTTCTGGTTTGGTTTACTGACTTTTAAAATTATTTCTTCAGCTGGACGGTGTTGACACACACCCTTAATCCCAGCACTCCAAAAGCAGAGGCAAGCAGAGCTTTTGAGTTCAAGGCCATCCTGGTCTACAGAGTGAGTTTCAGGACAGCCAAGGCTATACAGGCCTTGTCTCGAAAAAAACCAAACAAGGAAAAAAAGTATTTTTTCAAAGCTTAGTATCTTTACCTCCTATCTAAATGTTTGTCCAGGCCTAATTCAAGTTAACATTCTTTGCTTTCAGCCTCCCCTCCATTTCTTTATGGTAAAATCATTGCTGCGACTGGAGAGGTGGGGTAGCAGTTATAAATACTAGCTGCTCTTCCAGAGGTCCTGGGTCTGTATAAATAAATACAAATAAAGCTTGCCTGAAGAGCAGAGTGCAGAGCTAAGCCACTAGAGGCCAGGGAGTGGTGGCACACATTTTTAATCCCGGGACTTGGAAGACAGAGGCAGCTAGATCTCTGTTAGTTCAAGGCCACCCTGAGCTACACAAAATTGATCCAGTCTAAAAGAAATTGTTGGAGGAAGGGCCACTTTTTGGTCCCTGGCCACTTAGCCCCGAAATAATTGAACAGAAACTATTCATTAAATCACTGCTTGGAGCCGGGCGGTGGTGGCGCACGCCTTTAATCCCAGCACTTGGGAGGCAGAAGCAGGCGGATCTCTGTGAGTTCGAGACCAGCCTGGTCTACAGAGCTAGTTCCAGGACAGGCTCCAAAGCCACAGAGAAACCCTGTCTCGAAAAACCAAAAAAAATAAATAAATAAATATATAAAATAAATCACTGCTTGGCCCATTATTTCTAGCTTTTTTTTTTTTTTGGCTAACTCTTTCATATTAATTTAACCCATTTCTATTAATCTGTGCATCACCACAAGGTTGTGGTCTACCAGCAAAGTTTCAGCACGTCTGTCCCTGGCAGTGGATCATGGCCTCTCCCTGACTCTGCCTTCCTTTACCTTGCTATAAGCCAAGCCAGTTTCTTTATTTATTAACCAATAAAAGCAACACATAGACAGAAGGACCTCCACCATTTCCCCTTTTCTGTTTAAACAAAAAGGAAGGCTTTAACTTTAACATAGTAAAATTACATATAACAGAACAGGTATTAAGCAAAAATTATAGTTATAATATTTATATCTACTTTTATATATAAGGAAAACTATAGTTATTACTATCAATTCTTTAACTTTATCAAAGACTCCAGAAGGATATAATATTACCTAAGTAAACAGGAAGAGCGTTTTAAGCAACTTCCAAAACTCTAGAATAGACAGAGATATCTTACTATCTGGACAGTCACCCAAAGTTCTTTTGTATACTGTTGGGGCATCCATCTTTAGCCTACAGGCCCATAGTATCCAGCAGACTTTTCTATGAAGCAGGAAATTTTAAAGACAGTTCCACCTATATTGGCAGTTTGTCACTTTCTTCTGTGTCCTGCAGAATGTTTATTGAGTCTTTCATGAAGCAGGAACCCTGAAGGATCGTCTCACCTTTAGGCAAGTTTAGCAGTCATCTCTCTGTGGTTCCTGTATGTTCAGGTTATCAAGCAGTCCAGGCAAGAGCAGTTTCTTGCCCAAATGGCTAGCAAACTCCATAAGGAGCCTCTTCGATGCCCATTTTCCTCTTGAAGTAATTGGTGTTACCAGGAGCAGATGTGTCTCATTGTCTATAAAAAGTCCTAAGTTATTAAAACATTTAAATGTCATATTTTGAAGGTCTCTGAAAGATTTGAAGAATACCTATATAACTGAAATATATTTTTATATATCTAGAAAACCTAACATAAGTACAAGCTTGACTATTACAGATAAAAAGTACCTCATTTGACTGGGTTTTGTTAGTCAAATTGTTTGTATTCTTTTTCAGAGTTTTGAATTTTTCTTTTAATTGATCAGTGTCAGTCTGTAAAGGCTGTATTATTTCTAAAAGTGCCTCATTTTGGGCCCTATTATCAAACCATGTTTTTAAGGAGAAAATATGGAGGACAAAACTAATCCCCAGAATCAAATATGATAGGAGGGAAATCATATAAACCTTGCATGACATTGTACATAGTATAAGTAAAAAAGCTAGTGAATTTTTGGAATCTTAGATTGTCATTTTTACTTTTAGATTATAAATTTATAATTTATATTTTTTATTTTAAATCTTACCTGTGGTTGTTAGCTGGAGTAGGTGCAACAACCGTTACATGCCAGTAGGTGTCGCTGTGCACTTGTAGTCATGTGGCTGATTTGAATCTGATTTGGATGTCAAATACTGAAAGATGTTTAAATTAAAACAATCGTTTAGTGTAAATCACAGATTCTGTGCTTCTCAGGGGAGCTGTTTGGCAGTCACATGAGACAGTCGGTGGAGGGAGGTGAGCACCTCCTGTTTGAGACAGAGGGTATGTTGCCTGTGGTGGCAGTGGCAGCACTGGGCACGAATTCCTCGGCCTTTTTCTGCCTTGACCTCCTGCATCTCTCCACCCACCTCAGACCCCAAAGTCAGCCAGTAGAGATTACTCAGGGCCAGGAATTTTATACCCAAAATGAACAGCATGGAGCCTGACCACAGCTTGCCCCACATTGGGTGCCAATTGTAGAAATTAGCTTGATTCAGGAAATAACCAGGCTAGTTAAAGGATAAAACAATTATATTTTTATTTATTATAAGGGAAAACTCATAAAACAGAAACAAGAAGTCCAAGCTCAGCTGTGCCCCAGCGAGAATCACACAGACAGCAAGCACCTGGTTCATGCCCCAGTTTTCTCTCAGGCTCCAGAAAGACGCACCTTAACTGGGATCCACCTCTTAAAGATAATTGGCTAACAAGGTTTCTCCATCAAGAAATAGCTCACACAAAGGTGGTCCCAGCACTTGGGATCATAGGCCTTTAATCCCAGCACTAGGGTGGTGGAGACAGGAGTGACATGGCTGAGGGGAGAGAGGAATATAAGGCTCAGTGCAGTCTTAGGTTTGGTGGGTACAGATGCAGTCCGAAGATATAGTCTGAGGTGCAGTCTTAGGATAGGATTGCCCCTTTGGTCTGAAAATTCGGTAGAGGTAAAAGGTCTTTCCTAGTGACTTGCTACACTGCTTCTTTGATCTCTCAGCTTTCACCTCCTAATATCTGACTCTGGGTTTTTATTATTAAGAACAATGAGAATTCGTGCTACATGGATCTGATTCCCAGCACCCATGTAATTGGGTACCAGTCAAGCATGTGGTGCACAGATATACATGTACACAAAATACTCAAACACATAAAAAATAAAATTTTATAATTTTCATTGACTATCTGTATTAATTCAGTATTTTCTCCACAGGTATTGAATTGAAGCACCTTTGTTTGGAATATATGACTCCATGGCTGTCAAATCTAGTTCGTTTTTGTAAACATAATGATGATGCTAAACGTCAAAGGGTTACTGCCATCCTTGATAAGCTAATAACAATGACTATAAATGAGAAGCAGATGTACCCTTCTATTCAAGCGAAAATATGGGGAAGCCTTGGGCAGGTACTGAATTTGCATTGATACTCACCTAGTACCTCCTTGTGCTACTAACTCTTAGTGCCCACATTATACAGAGCATAACATTCTCTCCTTCAGAAGCATGCAGATACATTCCCAACCCTGCAAATAGTTAATGTATTTCAGAGCTCTCCTTGTTGTATAATTGTATATAGAGTTTAACTGTAGAAACCTATTGTCATTTGTCATAAATAGTGTTTAAATATGTACCCCATTCCCTATACACCACAGATCTCAGTAAATGATTATTAATGCTGTTGTTCAGAACATTTGGTTTCATTTACAAACCAAAGCTATGATACAACTTTCCTTAATCCGACAAAGGAAGTGCATATTATTCCTTAGAATAATCACTTAAGGAAGCAGTCCTTACTAGACAATGCTGTGAATGTCTAAGCAATTTTACATGACTATGGAGCCAATTTCCTGGTTGTGTGATGTGGTTAAAGTCATTAGATTGCTCGTGTATTACTATCTTAGATGAGCAGAGAGGCACTTTCTGAGTGACTGAAGATAGGCATGCACAGATATTTAAACTCTAAATACTGGTCTTAGTCTAAAGGAATCAGGGAGCAGCCTCCTACTGTCCTGGATAGTTTACAGGTCTCTAAGATTAGAACTTTGAAAATCTGGAGGAAAACAGGGTGTCTCTACTTCTTGGACTCCTTTGAGTGTTTCTTCATTGAAAATTAAGCCATCAGTATGCTTGAAAACAGCAAGACTTTCCCTTGTTTCGCCAGATCACAGATCTGCTGGATGTTGTGCTTGACAGTTTCATCAAAACCAGTGCTACAGGAGGGTTAGGGTCTATCAAGGCTGAGGTGATGGCAGATACAGCTGTGGCTTTGGCTTCTGGAAATGTGAAATTGGTGTCAAGCAAGGTAACCACTTTTTCTGTACCTCTTGGACTATGCCATAGTACTTCTGTTTATCATCCTGAGAGGTTTTGTCTTGTAACTAGCTAAGGTTAAACTTACTTATTTAAGAGAAAGTGGGGGTATGGGTGTGTGTTCTATGGCTTATTATATGTAGAAGTCAAAAGATAACTTGTAGGAGTTAGTTCTCTCTCCTTGCACCTGATGGGTCCCAAGGATCAAACCCAAGGTTTGGCTTTTTTTTTTATAACAAATATCACTTAATGACATGATGAACATTAACTATTTCTAGAAAATTTATGTACATATGTTGTGCATGTAAACATACAGAGTATCCTGTTTTTCAGGCGTGTATGAGAGATATTCCAACATGCAACTTAGCCTGCTGAGCCATCTTATCAACCCTGAATTTATTTTTTTAAGATTTATTTTTCTTTTATGTGTGTGTGAGTGGACATGTGTGTCCCATGTATGCTCATTTTCTGCAGAGGCCAGAAGAGGGTGTTAGATCCCCTGCAACTGAAAATGCAGATGGTTGTTAGTTGCTATTTGGGTACTGGAGACCAAAGACCTCAGCAAGATCAGCCAGTGCTTTTAACCTTCAAGCTCTCTCCAACCCCCTGAACTTTTTTTATGAAGAAACTTTTAGTCTCGTGTTTTTAAAACATGTTCTTCTTTACAGGTTATTGGACGTATGTGTAAAATAATAGACAAGACTTGCTTGTCTCCAACTCCAACTTTAGAACAACATCTGATGTGGGATGATATTGCTATTTTAGCCCGCTACATGCTGATGCTGTCCTTCAACAACTCCCTCGATGTGGCAGCTCATCTGCCCTATCTCTTCCATGTTGTTACGTTCTTAGTAGCCACGGGTCCGTTGTCCCTTCGAGCGTCCACACATGGGTTGGTCATTAATATCATTCACTCTCTGTGTACTTGTTCACAGCTTCATTTTAGTGGTAAGTTTCTAGAAGGGAATCTGATCTTGTTGTTTTCCTTTTTAACTAGTTCTTTTCTCAGTTTACCTTACCTGACTGTTGTAGGGTTATTATTGTGATTGTATCATCTCACCAGGCATAGAAGCAGTAATTTGAAATTCTATCAAAGAAGAAAAGAATAAAAATTATTTCCATGCCATGGCAAGCTATAATAAAAGTTTTCTATGTCTCATGCAGATAGTCATAATTATCATCTAGTCTAAAAGCTTGTTGTAATTGATAGTGCTGCATTACTGGTGCCAGGATGTTATTTAACTGCTAATATAATACATCTAGAGATTTGACTCAGGCAGCATGGCTGTGTCTACATGATATTTATATTTTCTTGAATTCAAGATGAAACATAACACTTTGGAATTAAAATTTTGATTATTTTCTGTTTCTTTTACAGAAGAGACCAAGCAAGTTTTAAGGCTCAGTCTAACAGAATTCTCATTACCCAAATTTTACTTACTGTTTGGCATTAGCAAAGTTAAGTCAGCTGCTGTCATCGCCTTCCGTTCCAGTTACCGGGACCGATCTTTCTCCCCAGGCTCCTATGAGAGGGAGACTTTTGCTTTGACATCCCTGGAAACAGTCACAGAGGCTTTATTGGAGATCATGGAGGTACAGAAGGGAAAATGACAAGAAACTAAACTAAAATCATATTTAAAATATGTAATATGTAGGGTGTAGTGGCATAAACCTTTAATCTTAGCATTCAGGAGACAGAGGCAAGTGGATTTCTGTGAGTTTTAAGCCAAGTGAGTGTATTAGGGAATTCTGGGCCAGCCAGAGCTACATAGTAATACTTTGTCTGAAAAATAATTTCCTGATATACAGAGGAAATGCTGGTTGGTTCTGCTATATTAAACATAGAACTTAAGGTATTTCTTTAAAATATGGGGGTTTTTTTGTGTTTTTTTTTTTTGTTTTGTTTTTGTTTTTGTTTTTCAAGACAGGGTTTCTCTGTGGCTTTGGAGCCTGTCCTGTAACTAGGTCTTGTAAATCAGGCTGGTCTCAAACTCACAGAGATCCGCCTGCCTCTGCCTCCCGAGTGCTGGGATTAAAGGCGTGCGCCACCACCGCCCAGCTAATGTGTTCATTTTTTAAATTAGATTTATTTTACTTTATGTGTATAAATGTTTTGCCTACATGTATGTTTGTGCACCACGTGTGGTGCCCAAGGGTCAGAAGAGGAGTTCACAAGAGGAGGACATCCGATTCCCTAGACCTGGAATTATGAATGGTATGAACCACTTTGTGGATTCTGGGAACAGAACCTATATTCTCTTCAAGAACATCAAGTGCTCTTAGCTGCTGAGCCATCTCTTCAGTCCCTGGAATGTGTTTTTTATAATAAATATCACTTAATGACATGATGAACATAAATATTTCTAGAAACATTCGTGTACATATATATATGTGTGTGTGTGTGTGTGTGTATATATATATATATATATATATACATACATACATACATACATACATACATACATACAGAGTATCCTGTTTTTCAGGCATGTATGAGAGATATTCCAACATGCAAGTGGCTGGATCAGTGGACAGAACTAGCACAAAGGTGTGTCCTAAGTTAAACAAACTGTAAAAGTATGTGTATTGTTGAAAATAGCTCTTGCAGCATAATTTAATTAGTCTTGTATTTATTGTGTACATAAACAAAGATTTTTATAAGTTCCTTGACTTTTTAATTTCAGATTTGCATTTCAGTACAACCCATCCCTGCAGCCAAGAGCTCTTGTGGTGTTTGGCTGTATTAGCAAACGTGTGTCTCACGGGCAGATAAAGCAGATTATCCGAATTCTTAGCAAGGTACTTACTCTATTTTACATAAAGATTTGTCCCAAAATATAAACTATAACTTCCAGTTTTTAAAAACAATTAAAATTTAAATAATATATTTTGAAACAATGTTTTCCTTATTGTAATTCTTTGAAGTGATGAAATCTTATCAGGAGAAAATACCTTTAAGTTCAATGTGGTGACGAAGGCCTTTAACCCCAGCACTCTGGATACAGAGGCAAATGGATCTCTGTGAGTTTGAGGCCAACTTGGTCTATACAGTGAGTTCCAGGGTAGCCAGCACTACATAATAGAGAGAACTTGTCTCAAAAATAACAAAAAAAGAGAAATACCTTTTAAAAAGAATGTTTGGCTTTTTTTCTAATCAAGTATACTTAATAGTCTATCAGTTCTGAAAGCCAGATAGCCTTATATAAAGCTACATAGCTCATAATTAATATAATAATGCACTTCTTACTAGAATGTAATATAGAAATATTTTTAAAATAAGAAACCAATTATACAGTGTTAACCATTTTTAGAAATAGTTTGTCAAATAAACTACTTGTCAAATACCTAAATCTGAGAGTCATTGTAGGAGCTGATGTTTTATTTCCATGAAAAGTCAAATAAAGATTTCTGTCTTCCTGAAAGGCGCTTGAAAGCTGCTTAAAAGGTCCTGACACGTACAACAGTCAAGTTCTGATAGAAGCCACAGTGATAGCCCTGACCAAATTACAGCCGCTTCTCAATAAGGTGATGATCGTATTGAGCATGAGTTTATTCATTTTGGGCATTGTTACCATGTGTCTTTTCTTGTACAGAGTTTAGAAAATATGATGAGTTTGAAAGAGTTTATAAAGAAGAAATTATAGTCAAAGTGGAGTGATGTTGCTGGGACCTAACATCTTTCTTGTTGGAGGGGAAGTTGTGGTGAGAAGGGGTAGTGTCAGCGTCTCAGACACTGACAGTCAGAAGGCAGACAGCTGACTTGTTTATTTAACAACGAGGGTAAGCTCATACACCCTCCCAGCACCCAAGCGTTCCCAGCAGTTGACATCGACTATGCAGGAACAGAACCTCTGACAGTACCAGGTAGACTCTAGGTTGGCTCCTCTCAGTCTAGTAGACCTTAACTTCCTACAGTTTCTTGTCATAAGAGTTAGAAAACAGGATGGATTAGCATAGCATGGTGGCCACACCTTTAGTCCCAGCATTCATGAAGTAGAGGCAGGTCAGTCTCCATGTGTGTGAGGCCAGCCTGGTCTACATAGCAAATTGCAGGACAGCCAGGACTATATAGAGAATACCTGTCTCAAAGAGAAAGGAAGAGGGCTGGAAGAAGAGTGAGGGAGAGGAAAGGAAAAATAAAAAGGAGGGTAGATTGAAAAGAGGTTGTGAAGAAGAAACTGTCACAAGAGTTAGGTGTTTGTGGTAGAGGAAGTATAGCACATCTTTTCTCCTAGGCTTATGTGTTTGTAGTATTTTTTTTCTCTTTGCTACTAAAAAAGATAAGTATAAATTCTTAATTCTTTCATCTAATAATTTGTTGAACATCTTCTGTGTATCTGGTAGAGAGATATATTAGACATAGTTAATAAAGTGTCCTGTATCTTAGATGGTTGTGGATATTGAGAAGTAAACAAATAAAGTCAGTAGACCACTACTTAATGTGTTAGTGATCCCTAATTACTATAGAGAAATGTGAAGCCAGAAGTATGCCTATGCCTGGTCATCAAAAGAGTTTGTATGCTGGACTAGTGTGTAGTGCGAAGAGATAGCACTTGCTTAGCATGTACGAGACCCTGGGTTCATGTCTACCGAGAGAGGGGGAAGGGGAGTGAGGGAGAGGAGTTAAGAGTTTATACTAGTAAGAATGAGAACTTGAAAGGGTAGAATCTAACTAGATTTAGAAATAAGCAGGACAGTGGAGTGGTGGATAGACCATTCTAGTAGAGAGGTGATAGAGAAAATTGTAAAGGTTGAATAGAATTAATCTAATCTTCAGAAAGGAGTTTGGAAATGATCATTTCCTAGTAGCCAGTATGGTAACAACAGGACACAGTTAGCCTAGAGTGCACAGTGGATCAGAGAAGGGAGAAACTGCACACTGAAGGAAAGTTAGCTTGGGTCTGCAGTGGTGACAGAAATGGCAGGTGTCAGCGACTACTGTAAAAGAGTCAGCAAACTCTGGAGACTAGATTTGGCATCCAGAATTGGGAGAAATCCCAGAGGAAGCTCAGGCTCTTAGCCTAGCTGATGATATTTTTAATTAGACACATGGATGGGTCCAAGTGCTTATCTTGTCTACTCATGTTTCCCAAAGGAGTAAAAACACAGAAATTTGGTGAGGTATCCTGCTTTGTTTTATGCTGTGAAATGCATGGTTTGCCACCCTAACCTGGAGTGTATCTCCTTTACCAGGACTCCCCACTGCACAAAGCCCTCTTTTGGGTTGCCGTGGCTGTGCTGCAGTTAGATGAAGTCAACTTGTATTCAGCAGGTACTGCACTTCTGGAACAGAACCTGCACACCTTAGATAGTCTTCGGATATTTAATGACAAGGTGAGTTGACTTTCCTATGATCTCCGTATTGCTCATGGTGAGTCTTTTTTTCCTGCTTGTCCATAATCTAAGTAGGAGTTTAATGCATTTTATTGTAAGTATAGTTTCTTAGTAGATCAGTAAAAGCTATTTAATCCTTAGTTCCTATATAGAAATAGCCAAGAACAATATGTCCTGCTCTTAGTGATTGAAATAGTAATAAGTAGGGCTGGAAAGATGACTCAGCAGTTGGGAACACTGATTGCTCTTCCCAGCACCCATATGGCAACATATCACAATCATCTCTTAACTCCAGTCCCAGGAATCCAGTGCCCTCTGTGACTTCCTTGGACACTGCACACACGTGATACACAAACATACATGGACGCAAAACACCCATGAACATGAAATAAATAAATATATTTTTTCTTAATTTTAAAGTAGTATTGAGGAGTAATAATAGCTACCACACCAAGCTCTGTGCATTCCTTATTGCTGATTTTCATTCTCTATCCCTATTTATTTTTATTTGTAATATATGTTAGACTTTTTATTTATTCAATAATAAAACTTATTTTTATTGAAAAATTATCCTTAGTGAAAAATCTGTATAATTAGTAACAGATAATGGAAGTTGGAGAACCTAAAGAAGTTTTGTATACTTAATTTTATTAGTTTGTCCCCCCTCCCCTCCTGTTTTCTCTAATCTCACTTTAAAGAATACCATTAGCAGCCATCTTCACATTTATTGACCTAGATAGGGGCTGGATTTTGGCTCAGAGTGTAGAGGATAAAATTAAACAGTACAAAATTGGGCTAGTGGTGTGGCTTACGACCGAGTCTGAAAACCTGAATTCAAGTCCCAAGACTTACATAATGACATAGTAGAAGCATATGTGCACTTAATAACTGAAAAATATTGTTTCAAAACCAATACAAAATTACATTCCTTTTGTTTTGGAGAAAAATAGAAACAGCCTAAGAGAAAAGAGAAGATTCTTTTGAAAAGAGGATGTGTGTGTACATGTGCTTACATTATATTTGAAATTTCCTTGAAATGAACTGAACTGAACTATGGGGAAACAGAGCGTGACCTAAGTATGAAGGTACCTGGTCTACAGCACTTGTTCAGTGTATATAATGTGGTGCAGACACAAAACAACTGGAGGTCTAGGAAGTGTGGAAACAGTGATAGGTAGAAGACACCTTGAAGTTTATCAGTCAGACCTGTTCATAGAAAGAGAAAGGAGTAAAATGCTAGCATCTGGAATATGTCTGGTTCTGAGCCAGCCCCATGTTCTCCAGCTTCATTGTTCTGCTCTGGAGTTGTCTTGAGACAGTGATGCTTCCAGTAGAGACTAACTGTTGGCTATTTGTATTTTAAGAATATTTACAAATAAAATAGATGTCTTTAAAGCAACTGCCTTGCTATTTTCTTTCTTTCACATGTATTTTTGTGTTTGTTGGGGTGAGTCACATCACAGTATGTATGGGGGTAAGAGGACAATTTGCGGGAGTCATCTCTCTTACCATGTGGATTCCAAGACTAGTATTCAGGTGATCCGACTTGACCGCAAGCACCCTTCACCACTGAGCCCTCTCATCAGCCCCTGCCTTGCCATTTTTACTTTTGGAACATCATAAAAGGAGAGGCTAATCTTGACACCAAGGCCCCAAAGTACTAGGAATCAGAGTTAATAAAGATTTATTGAGATCACTAGGATATTCTCCGGGATGGTAGAGTCAGGGTAATAGTGCACACCTCTGGGTCCTGCTACTTGAGAGGCTAAAACAGACATTTTAAACCTACATGGGCAACATAGTAAGTCTCTGTGTGAGTTTGGTAGCAATTAGCTGGGCATTGTGGCTGGTGACTATAATGTTAGCACTTGAAAGGTTATAGACAGAAGGTGTTGGCTTTTATGTAACCTTTCCTATGCAGCAGGTTCAAGGTCAGCCTGGGATAGATGGGATTTCATTTACCAAAAACAAACAATAGAACAATAGCTCAAAACTGTGTATCATGGGACTGCAGATGCAGCTCAGTGGTAGAGTATTTGCCTAGCATGCATGCATGAGGCCCTGGGTTCAGTTCCTAGCACACACAACACACACACAAATTGTGTTGTAAATCAAAACAATGTGAGTTTTCCACTATCTTATTACTTATCTTTTTGACTATCTTACATTTATAGTACCCTAAATGTTCTTATGGGATTTTCTGTTAACTAAAAATTTCTCTGAAAAAGTAAGTTTTTAAATAAAGTGTCTGAGCCAGAAGTATATATAGCTTAGTTGATTTGGGGTTCCAGTACTGGGAAATGAAAAAGGAAACTTTTGTGTAAAGTCCATCAACTACCTATCTCCTAATTGTTTTTAATAGAGTCCAGAAGAAGTATTTATGGCAATCCGGAATCCTCTGGAATGGCACTGCAAGCAAATGGATCACTTTGTTGGACTTAATTTCAACTCTAACTTTAATTTTGCACTAGTTGGACACCTCTTAAAAGGTAAAGAAAGACTCCTTTTGTCGGGACATTTCATGAAATAGTATCGAAAAGCCAGAAATTACTAAAAGGAATTGATTACTTGAGATAAATTAACATAATCTAACCCATATGTTTTACCTTAATCGGAAGCCATATCTACATGAGTTGTTTCAATTAGTATTTAACTAGAACCTAATTTCCATAACAGATTTTAAAAGAGCAAAATAAGTGATAGTAAAATTCATAAGTACTGAGCACTTAATTGCTGTTACTGGTTAGTAATACACTGCTTATTCATGTTATTTCATATATGTATGTTACAGAATGTTGTACAGATTTAATCACAAAAGGCTGAGGGATTAGCTCAATTGTAGAACCTTGTTTAAGGTCTTGGGTTCAGTCTCCAGCATTGCCAAGGAGTAAAAGGGATTTCTAGTTAGTGTGCATTAATGTTCAGATATGATCCTAGTTACTCTTCAACTTGTTTCTAGCACGTTCTCTATCAGCACTCTTGTACTATGTACAAATGCTCCCGCTGCTGTGCACTGTGTACCTTAGAGCATCACCATTCTGGTACTGCTCTTCCGAATTTCATTGTTTTTATAGTCAACCATCTCCACTAGACTAGAGCTAACTCACTGTCTTACCTAGCTTTAGCTTCTCATTACTGACTTCAGAGCTTCATAACCATATTCTGTTAAGGTGGGCAGGTTTTCTTGTTTTGTTTTTAATTCATTCATTTTTTACATACCAATCCCAGTTCCTCCTCCGTCCGCGCTTTCCACTCCCTCCCCATTTCCTCCTACCCCACCTCTGATCCATTCCTTCGAGAAGTTAAGGCCTCCCCTGGGAAGTCAACTAGGACTGTCCTGTCCCCTTGTTGAGACAGGACCAAGGCCCCCACCCACACACTCCCAGTCCGACCCATGCCTAGACTGAGCAAGGTATCTCTACATAGAGAATGGGCTCTACAAAGTCAGTTCATGCCTTAGAGTTAGATTCTAGTCCCACTGCCCAAGCCACACCATTGTCAAGGTGGGCGGTTTTTATAAAATAAATAAATATATGTATATTAAGCTCAGTGTGGGGGTACACACATTTAATCCTAGCACTTGGGAATCAGAAGCAGGTAGATCTCTGTGAGTTCAAGGCCATCCTAGTCCAGAGCTACAAAGTGAGACTTTGTTTCAAAAATCAAAGAACAGGGGCGGTGGTGGCCCATGCCTTTAATCCCAGCACTTGGGAGGCAGAGGCAGGCGGATCTCTGTGAATTCGAGACCAGCCTGGTCTACAAGAGCTAGTTCCAGGACAGGCTCCAAAATCACAGAGAAACCCTGTCTCGAAAAACCAAAAAAA
>NC_022014.1:19497417-19499812 GCF_000317375.1 Microtus ochrogaster | reverse complement strand
AAAAAAAAAAAAAAAAAAAAAAAAAATCAAAGAACAAAAGCCCAAACCAAACAAGGAAGAAAATAGAAAAAGAAGAAATAATTTTTAAAGACCTGCTTGTTTTTATTTTATGTGCATGAATGTTTAGAGTATTTTGCCTGTGTGTGTGTATATGTAACACCTGCGAGCTTGTTACCTGAGGTGTCTATAAGACACACTGGATCCCCTGGAACTGGAGTATAGGTGGCTATGAGCCACTTTGTGGGGTGCGGGAACCATGCTCTGGTGCTCTGAAAGAACAACCAGCTCTTAACTGCTGAGCCATTGCTCCAGACCCAAAGAAGAAATACTTTTTAAGTAGTAGAGCCCTAATTTCACATGAAATCTCAAGGGGACCTCTGATGCTTAGTTTTTGTTTGTACTTATTCCTAACCTCTGTGCTTGTTTAGGAAATGAAAATTCAACAATGCCAGCATCTTTCCTAATGCCCTCTCCTTTAGGGTTTCAGGGAGTATCCTCTTGTACACATGCGGGGTACTTACTCTTACCTATAATTAACTCCACATTTTTATGTTCACATTCACAAAGGGCTATTCTTGGATAGCAGGAATTTTCCTTTTCTTACAGTTACTTGTCACAGCAGAAAAGCTCAAACATCTGTTCATGAACTAAGTTAACTTGTTATTTGTTTCTTCTTTTTATAGGGTACAGGCATCCTTCACCTGCCATTGTTGCAAGAACAGTCAGAATTTTGCATACACTGCTAACTCTTGTTAACAAACATAGAAACTGTGACAAATTTGAGGTGAACACACAGAGTGTGGCTTACTTAGCAGGTAAAAGCTCAAAACTGACAAAATTAGTCTACCTCTATTGTTGGCTTAGGATCACCAAGATACCCATGCCTAGCTTCAGGTCTTTGCACTAGTTCGTTGGCTAAATAGAGCATTCACAGTTCAGTTCTTTGATATTTAAAATTGTAATGATTTTGCCAAAATGTTTTTGATCATAAAAGAATTTGCATTGGGATCTGAAATATCCTAAAATTGGATTGCTTCAGCCTATCATCTCAGGCCTTCATAGTCTTCTATTCTGTCCTCTATCTAAATTTCATGAACATCTCCTTTTATAGCCTCTCCAAAAGGACAGGCTATTTCAAGCCAGTCTACTTACTGTCTCCTACAGGGCTTTCTGCCTCTTTAATACTCATTCTTTGTGCTCTTTTACCTGGGATGCCTGTCCCATCCCCACCATTTACTAAACTAAATCTATCTTATCTGATATTTACTGTATTCTACTCAGACAATGTAGTTTGATGGAAGATGCCTATTTTCACTTTAACAAATTTTCGTTTCCAGTTTTTTGTTTGTTTCAAGCATGTAACCTTGAGGAGACCATTTTACATCCCAGAATATTTTTATCAGTGCATTTCAGATACATGCCCTGCCTGCTTTTTGTGATTATTGAAACCAAATAGGCAATCAAGTACCTGAGAAAGTAAGGTGTTTATCAAATTTCTTTGTGTGTTTCATGTTTATATAGACTATAAACTCTAAAGGATAAATCTGTTCTGCAGGTATATAGACTTCAATCTCACACTGTCCAAGTCTTTTTATGTGTACATGTAATAGTAATATCCTTTTAAGTTTGCAAGAAATGAACCCTGTTTTAGGTCACATTTGTGCTTTTTACAATTTTTTTTAATCTGCTTTTCCTTTTCCTGTTAGCTCTACTCACAGTGTCCGAAGAGGTTCGAAGTCGGTGCAGCCTCAAGCATAGGAAGTCCCTTCTTCTTACTGATATTTCAATGGAAAATGTTCCTATGGATACATATCCCATTCATCATGGTGACCCTAGCTATAGGTAAGTGGACATAGTATCATAATTATAGTCAGGCTTCAATTTCCCTGTGATAGAAGCTAGCAGCAAAGTAATCTAGCAGCTCAAGATGGTCTAGCAAGTGTAGAAATCAAAGCTTTCTCCTAGATGAACACTATTTTATATGGGTTGTATTAAAGTCATTCTAGTCTGTTCTGATATTATCATTAGTTCACCTCTTTAAACACAAAACACTTGAATAATGGAAGAAAGACCATCCTGAAAGGTTTGGTTGCAGAAAAGGACCTGGGAGAAAACTAACATGAAATAGAAGCATCACCAAAAAAAAAAAAAAAAGAAATAGAAGCATCATTGCATGCCTAAAGACTAAGTGATATGGGGCAGAAGAGCTGACTCAGCGTTTTAAAGCATTTATTTTTGTTTTTGTTTTTTAAGATTTATTTACTATGTATGCAGTGTTCTGACCCTGCAGGTGAAAAGAGGGCACCAGATCTCACTATAGATGGCTGTGAGCCGGGCGATGGTGGCGCACGCCTTTAATCCCAGCACTCGGGAGGCAGAGGCAGGCGGATCTCTG
>NC_022014.1:19478182-19497317 GCF_000317375.1 Microtus ochrogaster | reverse complement strand
CTCCAAAGCCACAGAGAAACCCTGTCTCGAAACCCCCCCCAAAAAAATAAATAAATAAATAAATAAATAAAAATAAATATAGATGGCTGTGAGCCACCCTGTGGTTGAGCCATTGATCTTAACCTTTGAGCCTTCTCTCCAGTCCATTACTTGTATTCTTGCAAAGGACCTGGGTTCAGTTCCCATCACCCATGTGGTTGCTCACAGCCATCTGTACCTGAAGATCCAGAGACTCTGACACCCTCTTGACCACCATGGGGCACACACATGGCAAATATACATGCATGTAGGCAAAACACTCATACACGTGAAGTAAATAAAATCTTTTTTTTTAAGTGATATAAATTGTTAAAAACATTTGCATGCACTGTTTACTAATGTCATTACATTAGAACCTTTCTATGGTGTAGTTTTATTGTCGTTGCTTTGATACAAGGTCTGACTTTATGTCCCTGGATGGTCTGGAACTCAGTATGTAGAGTAGACTGACCTTAAACTCACAGAGATCTGCCTCCACCAAGTTCTGGGATTAAAGGCCTTTACCACCATACCCAGCTTCTATAATGTAGGTCTATATGAGAGAATCATAAAACTCTGTCTACTATTACATGTGGCTTCATCTAGGATTTTTTTTCCCCCAATGTAACTGCTATCTTTGGGGAATTGTTCTATAATATGAATTAAACAAAAATATATTTGTGGTTTGGATACACAGTGTTGAACATAAGAAAATGATCTTTGAGAGATCATGTCATTAAACTTACTAACATCTTTCTTTTTGATTGTAAGAAGACCTCACCAGCACTTGACAGCAACAGTGTAGCAAGTTTTCCCCATAGACACAGTGTTCTATGTGTCTATTTCTTCAGTTATTCACATGAGTTTATTTTCTTGCTTTAGTTATTGAAAGGAAAAAGTAACTTAGTTGCCTGTATTTAGTGAAAACTTAATTCTCAATCTTAATTTTATTGGTTTTTAAATGATGTAATAATACAAATGCTTATTTAGACTTTATTTTTTCTGATTATAAAATTCAGTGCAAATGGGCAGTGGTGGTACACACCTTTAATCCCAGAAGCAGAAGTAGGTGGTGGATATCTGTGAATTCAAGGCCAACTTGGTCTACAATGCAAGGTTCAGGACAACCAGGTCTGTTACACAGAGAAACCCTGTCTTGAAAAACCAGGGGAAAAGAAGAAAATTCAATGCAATAAGTTCAAGAGATCTATTATTCAACATAAGTTAATGACAGTGTATTTAACATATATCTGAAAAGTGCTAAGGTAAAGGTAAAAGATATTAGTGTTCTCACTGCAATGCATGAAAAATATGTAGGGTAATACATGTCCTAAGTTTGCATATTTTAGGCATGCCACATGTGTACATTTTAAAAATCATGTTGCACACTGTAGAAATAATGCAATTTTTATTTGTTAAATTGGAAAATTTGGAGCCATGTGTGGTGGCAAATGCCTGTAGTCCCAATACTTAGGAGATAGAAGTAGGAAGATCAGGAATTCAAGTGCATCCTTAGCTATATGATGAGTTTGAGGCCAGCCTTGGCTACATATGGCCCTGTGTCAAAAATGAAACAGAAGCTGGAGATGTAGCTTGGTTGGTAGAGAAATCTTTTCTAATATGTGTATGGCCCTAAGTTTAATCCCCAGTACTTCAGAAAGCTGGCTGTGGTAGCACACACCTGTCAACTCAGCACTTGGGGAAGTTTAGTGTCATCCTTGACTTCATAGTGAGTTTCAGGCCAGCCTGGACTACATGAGACCTTATCTCAGTCAATCAATAAATATGTAAGTAGTTCGGGGTTTAGAACACTTGCCATGCATTTGTGAGGTTCTGGATCCAATCCCTGTACCGCAGGAAAGAAAAGGCAAAATTATGCAGTATAGATCTTCCTATGTAACATTGATACTTCTGGGAGTACATTAGGAGTTGTACCCTAAGAGCCAACTGTAGTGTAGTGGTACATATCTGTAACGCTAGCATTCTGGAAACTAAGGCAGAAGGATTAGAAGTTCAAGACCATCCAACTTGGAATGCATAACAAGTTCAAGCCAGCCTGGGCAACTTAATGGGAACTTAGCAAGTTTGTGTCCTATAGCCCTTTAAAGTGCAGTTTTCAGACTAATTTGTTGCCATCATTAGGAAATAGGATAGCTATTAGGAACGAGTGAACAGTAGTTATATTTGTCATCTTCTTGTTAATTAATTCTTCTAAATTATTTAAATCTTCCAGGACACTAAAGGAGAACCAGCCATGGTCTTCTCCCAAAGGTTCAGAAGGATACCTTGCAGCAACCTACCAATCTGTAGGCCAGACCAGTCCCCGGGCCAGGAAATCCATGAGCTTGGACATGGGGCAGCCTTCTCAAGCCAACACAAAGAAATTGCTTGGTTAGTTTATCTTGATTTCATGTCAAGTTTTACATTATTATTGCTGTGATAAATGGTTAACTACTTTCTCTCTTGGAATTATTTGAAACTATATCATCAACGTTTACTGTTTTGATGTAACAAAAGCTTTTGTGACTTTTTAATTTCATTTATTTACTTTATATGTATGAGTGTTTTGCCTGCATTTGTATAGATGTATACCACATGTGTGCCTGGTGCCTGTGGTTGCCAGAAGGGCATCATATTCCTTGGAACTGAAGTTACAGACATTTGTGAGCTTCCTGTTCTTGCTGGGAACAGAACCTGGATCCCTGGAAGAGTGACATGTGTTTTAATCACCAAGCCATCTCTTCAGCCCTTGTGTGGCTTTTATAAGGGAGTTTGATTTTGATAGATCAGTTCAGCTATATCTTTGAGAATGAAACTTTGGAATGGCTTTGAATTTAATTTGATTTGGTTTTTAAAGTGAGTTCATTTAAGGTATGCATTACAAACTTTTTCTTTTACTGTGTGTGTATTTCTGAGCATTAAACCCCTATGCTCACTAGACAAGTACACCACCACTGAGCTACATACTCACCTCCACATTGTTATTTAGAACTGCACCAAGCAAAAAGAGTTCTATGTTTTTAATTTTCTACTTTTAAGTATTGTGGCCTTTGAGTTTTGGGGCAACAGACTGTATAAGAGTCATTACAGCCGGGCGGTGGTGGTGCACGCCTTTAATCCCAGCACTCGGGAGGCAAAGGCAGGCGGATCTCTGGGAGTTCGAGGCCAGCCTGGTCTACAAGAGCTAGTTCCAGGACAGGCACCAAAGCTACAGAGAAACCCGGTCTCGAAAAAAAAAAAAAAAAGTCATTACAGATACCTAGAAGAAAGGAAGCATTGCTGTACTAGGGCTCTATAATGGTAACTTTCCCTAAATTATCATTTTGAAAACAGAATGTATCAACTGAGATCTGAAACCAGTCACCATATTTTCTTTGAAACAAAAAAGACATTTTTCAATTAATAAGGATATTCCTTTTAGAGATACATGTTTGTGGGTACATACACACACATTAGAGAGCCTTGTGTTGTCAGTTCTATATACCTTCAAACCTTTATATTCTGAGCATTGAACTCAGATTGTCAGGCCCTAAGGCAGGCGCCTTTCCACACTGAGCCATCTAGCCAGCCCAAGATGCAATTTTTGACAGTTAATGTTGCTCAGTTCACGAATATTCCTCTGAGAAATAAACCTACAATACTGAGTCCTCTCCTTTCTGGTAACTGATAAGTGAATTCCTGAAAGAGACCATCCACTGACCCACAGAGCAAGTGTGAGGTACTGCTTGCCTTTTATTGGCTGCCATTTTCATTGTTACTCAGATATTTTGGAATGTATAATCTGTGATCATTAATGTGAATGAAGATTGATGGTCCCCGGAGACTTTTGGGCACTGAGGAGCAGGAGCCCTGCTTTGCTGTTGCACATTGGACAGCCGTGGAGAGCAGCAGTTCGCCATACATTTCAAAGCTGGAAGAAAGGTTTTATGTGTGTTCTCCTTAAAGAACTGATAGCTGGAAGTGGTAGGGCAAACCATTAATTCCAGCAATTGGAAAGCAGTGGCAGAAGGATCTCTGTGAGTTTGAAGCCAGCTTGATCTACATAGCATGTTCAAAGACAGCCAGAGCTACATAATAGAGAGATGCTGTCTCAAAAAACAAAAACAAACTGATAACTATTTGAAGAGTTAGATAATTGCATTATAGGAAGAGGAGTAGATCACCCAGGAACTAGTACAATTAAAGTACAAGAAAAGAGAAGGACAAATCAATGGAATGACCACTTTCCTCCAAACACTATAGAGAGCACTAATGGGATAAAGGTCTTTGCTAGGCACTGTCCCATGGCCTAAAATCAGGTGCTGCACTTGCTCTCAAACCTCCAGACTTCACCATGTCCATCAGGATGACCCAGAAGTCCTACAAGGTGTCCACCTCTGGTCTCCAGACCTTCAGCACTCATACATGCGTGCACCCGGTGTGCACATCAGCTTTTTCAGCCTTCCCGGGCTGGACAGCAGCAGCTTCTAGGGAAGCCTGGGACCAGCATGGGTCTGGGTGGCTTCAGTAGGGCTAGTGTAGGGGACATCACAGAAGTCATGGTGAATCATAGCCTGCTGAACCCCTTGAAGCTGGAAGTGGATCCCAACATCCAGGCTGTGCACACTCAGGAGAAGGAGCAGATTAAATCCCTTAACGAGTTTGCCTCCTTCATTGACAAGGTGCACTTCTTGGAGCAACTGAACAAGATGCTAGAGACCAAGTGGATGGAGCCTATTGCAGCAGCCGAAGACACTGAGGGGCAACATGAACATGTTTGAGAGCTATATCAATAACTTTCAATGGCAACTGGAAGCCCTCGGCCAGGAGAAGCTGAAGCTGAAGGCAGAGCTTGGCAACATGCAGAACCTGGTAGAGGCCTTAAAGAATAAATATAAGGATGAGATCAATAAGCATACAGAGATGGAGAACAAATTTGTCCTCATCAAGAAGGATGTGGATGAAGCATACATGAACAAAGTGAAACAGGAGCCCCACCTGGAAGAGCTGACCGATGAAACAACTTCCTTCAGCAGATCATGAAGAGGAGATCTGCGAGCTGCAGTCTCAGGTCTCAGACACATATGTGGTGCTGTCTATGGACAACACTTTCTTCCTGATCGTGGACAGCATCATTGCTGAAGTCCGTGCTCAGTGTGAGGACATCACCAACCGCAGCCAGGCTGAGGCTGAAAGCATGTATCAGATTAAGTACAAGCAATTACAGACTCTGGCTGGGAAGCATGGGGATGACTTGCGCCACACAAAGACCGAGATCTCTGTGACGAACCACAGCATCAACTGCCTGCAGGTGGAGATTGAAGATCTCAAAGGCCGGAAAGCAACCCTGGAGGTTGCCATCACTGATGCTGAGCTACTTGAGGAGATAGCCATTAAGGATGCCGATGGTCCAGATGGAGGCTGCCCTGAAGCAGGCCAAGCAGGCCATGACCCAGCAGCTGCACAAGTACCAGGAGCTGATGAACATCAAGCTGGCACTTGACATTGAGTTCGCCACCTACCACAAGCTACCTGGAGGATGAGAAGAGCAGGCTGGAATCTGGAATGCAGAGCTTTGAGTATCCATACAAAGACCACCAGTGACTACTCAGGAGGGCTCAGCCTATGGAGGACTTTGTCACGTTCAGCCCTCGTCCCGCAAGGAATGATGCAACCACCGGAGCTCTTCTCACTTCAGTTTATTCCAGGACCTTTATTCACTCTCTCTCTCTCTTCCTCTCTTCTTTTTTCCCCTCTCCTTGACCTCTCTCCTCGGGCAAACCTCTCCCAGCCCTTAAGTAGGCATGGGCTGCCAACCCCGAACTGCCAGGTGGGCACTGCCCATAGGCCCACACATATGCAAGCAGCTGATGATCATTGCGTGATCAGGCATAGGTCAGGCCTTAGCCATCTCAGGAGTTGATTATACATCTCCATCAGGTGTGACACCACGCAGCTCACTACAGGACTTACCAGCCCTGGCTTCAGCTCTGGCATGAGCTCCTTCCAGCCCAACTTCAGCTCTGTTGGGGGCTCCAGCTCTTTTAGTCACTCCAAGGCTATGGTTGTGAAGATTGACACCCACGAGGCGAAGCTGGTATCAGATTCTTCTGATATCCTGTCCAAGTGAAGGGCTACTGGAGCTATTGCCAGCCTGTGCTCCTGCAGCTGCCCAGGGCTCACAGAGGAGACAGCTGTATGGCAGAGTGCAGGGAATGAGGGACCCACCAGAGGAATAGCCCTAGCCCTCTGATCAACCTTAGGAGAAATCTTCCATCTGTCATACCCCTCTGGCCCCCGCCTCCTCCCAAACCCAATACAATTGTATTTTCCAAAATAAGGCCTCAGCTGGACCCATCCAAAAAAAAAAAAAAGTGTTTCAAAAAAGCAGTTTTCATCCTGGTCAGTACAGGATCCTTAGCAGTGTGATCTCAGGCTGACCTCTTAACCAATCATGGCTTCTTCCATTCACACGTAAGGTAGAGGCTGGACTAGATTCTTCTAGATGCTTTTGGCCTTGTGATTTGTGATTATTTATTACTCTTAGTACATGAAGTCAGAACGTTCTATTTATCAAATCACTTGTCTGATTTTGTAATATTGGCTTCATTTCTAGTTTTTAAAGTGAATTCATTTAAGGTATGCATTACAAACTTTTTCTTTTACTGTGTGTATATTTCTGAGCATTAAACCCCTATGCTCACTAGACAAGTACACCACCACTGAGCTACATACTCACCTCCACATTGTTATTTAGAACTGCACCAACCAAGCAAAAAGAGACATTCTCTGAATCTAAAGAGCAAAGATAGATCATAATGTGGTATAAATACTTCTCCTTTAAATAAGAGAAGGACATTTAAATACCACTATATGTGATTGGGGAACTCAAGGCCAAGTATGAGACAGGACAGCTTGCTGCACTTTTGAAATGTCTCCTTATATATCTAATTTTTAGTACTTCTGGGCATACATATCTTGAACGATTAAAGTCAAATTTTAATTTTTACCTGTTATGAAGATTGTTGATCTGTTTTGACTTTTTCTTGACCCCTTTTTCTTAATCTCCTTACTTGAACAGGGTGTTCAGGTTTTTCTACAGTTCCCACAGACCAAAATCTCCTCCTTGTCTTTGTTACCAATACTTACCCTTCTTGATGGAGTCTAGTTTATCCTCAAGATAGTAAATATAATCTCAAGCTTTTTAGACCAGTAAAGACTCTACTCTCCTGGAAAGCTGTGGGCCAGACCCCTTGAAGAGGAAATGGAGAGTGCCATCTAGACTCCTTTCCCGGGATGTTCCACTTGCTTCAGGCCCTTCCCTGCAAGCCTACATTATTAGGATATTATTATTTATAGACACTGCTGTTAATGAACTTTCATCTGTTATAACTTTTATTTATAGGAACAAGAAAAAGTTTTGATCACTTGATATCAGACACAAAGGCTCCTAAAAGACAAGAAATGGAATCAGGGATCACAACACCCCCCAAAATGAGAAGAGTGGCAGAAACTGATTATGAAATGGGTGAGACACAAAGCTGATAAATAATCTAGATCACTACAGACAGAGAAGACACATTTATTTCCAGCAGTCCTTATGATCTTTATTGTACAGTATAGAAATGCATACTCTTGTTCCAAAGATAAGCTCTCTATAGCCCTTAAATTGGCAGTAAAAGTAATTGACCAGAGGACTATGTTGAAGGGGCAAAGACAGAGGGATCACAAATTTGAGATCTGAGCCAAGTGGTAGTGGCACATGCCTTTAATCCCAACATTCAGGAGGCAGAGGCAGGTGGATCTCCAGATTTGAGACAAATCTGATCTAACTGTGAAACCATGCCTCAAAAAAAGGTTACTAGATAGACAGACAGACAGATAGATAATACAGCACTGTCAATCACTAGCTGATAGTTATATTAGTGCATAGTAACTCTATATGATAGTTATATTGATAATTAAGATATCTGTTTAAAGAACTGTTGAATTTAAGATGTAACATTAAAATATGTTGGGTAAAGTGACTGTAGGTACTCTACTCCATGTCCTACTGCAGAAACCCAAAGGATTTCCTCACAGCAGCACCCACATTTACGGAAAGTCTCAGTGTCTGAATCAAATGTTCTATTGGATGAAGAAGTACTTACTGACCCAAAGATCCAAGCACTGCTTCTTACTGTTCTGGTAAGGAACCCCCCACCTTTGCCTATCTGTTTGTTCGTTTACTTATTTATTTTTGTGGCAGGGTCTCACTGTGTAGCCCTGGTTGTCCTAGAACTCACAGTGCAGACCAGTCTGGCCTTGAACTCACAGAGATCCATCTACTTCTGCCTCCTGAGTACTGGGATTAAAGACATGTGCCACCTCTACTCCTGGCAGAACTTTGTCTTTTTGAGGGTTTCCCTGCTCAAATTCTTAGCAGCCCCTTAAATATTACAAATATGAAAGGAAGATGTTTTTACTTCACCAAAATATAAAGATTCAGTCATAACATGTTTACTCTTTTTGCATCTTGGCAGGCTACACTGGTAAAATATACTACAGATGAATTTGATCAACGAATTCTTTATGAATACCTAGCAGAAGCCAGTGTTGTGTTTCCCAAAGTGTTTCCTGTTGTGTAAGTATCTCCTCTTGTTTGTAGTTAGCCTCTGTGTCTGTCTTTGTGTCGGTTGCTCTAAAAAGGTACAGGAAGTGTATTTCAGTGATATCTACTACCTGAGTGGGGAATGGAGCTAGTGTTTTTAACCAGATAGAGAAATGGTTAGTGATTTTAAGGGTTGGGACTACAGCTCTATAGAACACATGCTTAGCATGCACAAGGGCCCAAGGTTGATCCCCAGCCCCCAAAACAAAAACTGTAGCTGTGGGGCTGAAGAGATAGCTCAGCAGTTAGGAGCATGTATACTGGTTTTGCAAAGGACCTGAGTTCCATTCCCAGCATCCTTTTCTGACCTCGGAGGACACTGAACACATATTCACATTATCCACACACAAACAGACATGCAAACACATGATTGAAAAGAAAAATAAATCTTAAAACCTATAATTTAATAGTGACTACAGCTATGTTTTTTTCCCTAATCTTAATGATTACTTTAGTGGGTTATCTTAATGAGTATTGTACAGTTTTCACAGGAGCAAACTGATAGATTGCTATGTTTAAACCAGCCTGCTTTAGTTTTCTTTGTGTGATGGTGGGTGGGGGATGCCCAAATCTTTTCTTTTAAATATTTCACTTATTTTAGTGCACACGTGCATATGTACTATGGCATACATGTGGAGGTGAGTCAATACTCTTCTTCCACATGTTTGCTCCTGGAGATGAAACTCGGGTCATCAGACTTGACAACTGTCACCTTATCCACTGAGCCATCTTGCTAGCCCTTTGTTTTCTTTTTCGTAGGATTTCTGTATTTATTCACAGCTGAGTGAAAACAGAATTGACCTCTTATTTAGGAGGTTGGTTTTACTCTCAACACTTGAACTTCAAAGTATTTGCTCTCATTTGATTTCTGTTGCTGTGATAAAACACTGACCAAAATAGCTTGGGGGAAAGGACTAGAGAGCTAGCTCTGCAGTTGAAAGCATGTCTGCTTTTCCAGAGAATGACTCCCAACACCCATATGGTATTTCACAACTGTCTGTAACTCCAGGTACAGGGAATTTGATACCCACTTCTGGCCTCTGTGTTCACCAGGCTCTCATGTGGTACACAGACATACATGTAGACAAAATTCTCATATACATAAAACAAATTTTAAAAAAAGAAAAGAATAACAACTTGGTAGGGGAAGGTATTATTTCATCTTACGAGTTAGAATCCAATCATTGAGGGAAGCCAGGGCAGGAACTAGAGCAGAGACCATGGGAGAATGCTGCCTACTGGCTTGTTCAGTTACCTGTCTCATACATGCCAAGCCCACCAGCCCAGGGCTGGCACAGTCCACAGTGGACTGGGCCCTCTACATCAGTTAGAAATCAAGAAAACGTTACACAGACCATTCTGATAGGAACAATTCTTCAGTTGAGAGTCCTTCCTCCTGGGTATGTCAGCTGACAACTCTTACAGAAAGTTATTGGCAAATTTAAAAAACTGTAAAAGGGCCTTTGTGTAGAATGCAGAGCAATAGAGTTCAAGGTGAAGGATGGACATAGGGCATAGGTCTGGCTAAAGCCTTTGTGTATGCCATTGTTAAATATTGAGTTTATATCCCTTTGTACAGTGCAAAACTGTTGGGAAATTTTTAATTGGTAATGAGGTTACTATGGAAATATACTCTGGCTATTATGTTGAGAATGATTTGGAAGAAACAGTATGTTGATTCAGAAAGATTGTAATAAGGACACTATTCCAGGAGGCCAGTATCTGGAGTATAAGGAGAGGTAGAATTGAAAGCACATTTAGGAGGAAAGAATTCTAGAGGTTGTCCATGCAGGTCCCTAAGGAGTACTGCTGGATGGATGGTTTGCATGAATGGATGGTAGTGGTTTCATTGCTGAGATAAAAATCTTGGGAGAATCCGATACCTGTGAAGGGGAAGTAGAATGAACCTGGTGTTGGACATTTTTAAACAGTTCTGTCAAACAACTGAAGATACCGTAAGCACACTTCAGTTTATAAACCTGAGTACATCAGTGTAGCTTATTGAACATCCAGCATTTGTTGTTTAATCTCATTTTAAAGTTTCTGAATTTCACATATCTGGATGTTACTTTTTTGTTTTGTTTTGTTTTGTTTTGTTTTTTGTTTTTCGAGACAGGGTTTCTCTGTGGCTTTGGAGCCTGTCCTGGAACTAGCTCTGTAGACCAGGCTGGTCTCGAACTCACAGAGATCCGCCTGCCTCTGCCTCCCGAGTGCTGGGATTACAGGCGTGCGCCACCATCGCCCGGCTGGATGTTACTTTTTAAATAGATTTTTATTAGTAGATTGCAGCTGATTTGGAAATGATTTCTTTGTAAGGTTCCACATTCTACCCCTTCCAAACTAATTGTGCTTTCCTTAGCAAAATTCAGTCTGATTTGGCACTAGTTAGTATTAAAATTTGAGTTTACCCCTTGAAGTGTATACAAGCAGACAGCAGAGGACGTAGAGGGTACAGAGTGTGTTAAAACGAAAGGCAGTCCACTCACACACACTCATTCACTAGATGGCTTAGAAAAGCACCAGAAAGTTAACAGCGCTTGTCTTCAGTTTTGCCACATTGTTCTAAGGAATATATATTATGCTTTCCAGTAAATCTTTTTATTTAATGTTCCTCTGTTTACTTTTTTTTTAGGCACAATTTGTTGGACTCTAAGATCAATACCCTCTTGTCATTGTGCCAAGATCCAAATTTGTTAAATCCAATCCATGGAATTGTGCAGAGTGTGGTGTATCATGAGGAATCCCCTCCACAGTACCAAACATCTTACCTGCAAAGTAACTAAGTATACCAGGAGAGGACCTGATAGCCTGCAGCTGTGGCACTGTTGTACAAGCACTGATGTAGAATTCTCTAGAAGGGATAGGCTCCTTCCTACTTCTCTCCCTCCCTTCATGTCATTTTCTGACTCTAAGTTATATGTTCAGTAAGATAACTGCTTGACCAGTTAAATGCTAAGCCTATTTTAAGAACATTTTAGTCATCTTTGACACTCATTTTAAAATGTCTTAAATATATGCATAGATTCTGTCGGCTATACAAGCTTAATTTCCATTACTATCTAAAGCTGCCTTGCTTGTTGTAAGAGTAGCATTTGATGTTTTACAGGTTTTGGTTTCAATGGCTTATGGCGGTTTGCAGGACCCTTTTCAAAGGTAAGAAAAAAGACTTTTCTCTAATTTTTGATAAGCCAGAGTCTTTAGCTATATTTGTGAGCCTGTTTCAGAGCACACACTATCCTCAAACCAAAGTACCATCTCAAACACATTGTTTTAGAAAGATTTTTCCAAAAGAGGCAATACCTTTAATATGTTTATCTATTAATTTTTATTTTAAAATATTGAATTCAGGCTTGACTTCTCAGAAGGGTGTGATAAAGCCTCTATGAAACTTTCTGCTTGTAGACCAGTGGTTCTTAATCTGGGGGTCATGACCCCTTTGGGGTGACATAATCAGATATTCACATTACGATTCATAACAGTAACAAAATTATAGTTATGAAGTAGCAACAAAATAAGTTTATGTTTAGGGATGACCACAACATGAGGAACTGTATTAAAGGGTCACAGCATCAGATTGAGAACCACTGCTGGACCTCTACATGTACCAGCAACTCACACACCTGTCTGGTGAATAGCAAAGAGCATGATGCCTGTTAAAATCTACCCCAGGGGCACATTTTTACATCCAACTATTATATTGAGTTTGTTCTTCACTGTTCATTTTCTTTGACTAGCATTTGTTGGTGTACTGCATGAATTTGTGTTTATTATTTTTTTGTAGATGATCTCTTTTAAAATAATTGAAGTTCCTTGAAGGCAGGGCTTCTGCCCCCCCCCCCACAGTATCCTAGATACTGGGGTGTTAAATCTTGATGAGCTATCTATATCTCATTCCAGTTTTAAGGGTTAGATTTAGTTTATTTGTAATAACTGTTGATATGCATAGGTTGTCATTAAAAAGATGGGCCTGAAGTCACAGAAGTGTGTTATGCAGAAGTTTTTAACAGGTGGATGGTTGTATTCTGCTGAGCCCCTCTGTGTCTCTCTGGGGGCATCTGAGTAGCAGCTGGCCTGATGGTGCTCTGCCCACTTTCTCTTCTTTGGGAAACTGGCTAGACATCATTGCTGAGGACTACATTGTCTGTGGATTCAAACCCTCTGTCTGGGCATGGCTTTCAGAAATTGCAGGTTCATCTGGAAGCTTTTAGGGGAAGCTAAATAAAATTTCAAGCTTTAAATTCCATAGTTGTCTCTAAATACTACTCCAGTCCCCCTTTTTAATGGTCTAGAATATAAACAAAGGAAGAAAGCAAAGCAGTCAACCAAGCCCCAGATATCAGTTAACCTTTCTTGGCTTCAGAGGGAATTTTTTTAAAATGGAGCTAAAATAATGTCCTATTTTCCATTACAGCAAACACAAATCCCAGACTATGCTGAGCTTATTGTTAAGTTTCTTGATGCCTTGATTGACACGTACTTGCCTGGAATTGATGAAGAAGCCAGTGAGGAGTCCCTCCTGACACCCACATCTCCTTACCCTCCTGCACTGCAGAGCCAGCTTAGTATCACTGCCAACCTTAACCTCTCTAATTCCATGACCTCACTTGCAACTTCCCAGCATTCCCCAGGTCAGTAAATGTGATCTTTCTGTGACTTTGAGCAATGACGCTACTATACCAACATTAGGAACTCCCTTGTGGTCAGATTATAGCAGATTTTGCTCCTTCTCCTCATGAGGTTCACTTTACATTTCTTTACTATGTAACTGACCGTTGTTACTCTTCAGAGCTGCTTGCCAACAAGTTGGATAAAAGAGAGGGAAATACGAAGTGATATTTAGTATCCACATAGGTTTGGACCAAAAGGACAAACTAAGCTACATTACTTATAAATGAACACCTATACTAACACAACCCTAAGTACTTACATGTCTCTGATGCAGCATACTATAAACACACACACACACATACAAAGTCTAGTCATCACCCCACTTTATTGATGGTAGCAACAAGTCAGCCATCCATAGACCATAGACTAGCCTGAAGATCTGGGATTATGTAAACAACCAGACCCTAAAAAAAAAAAAAAAAAAAAAAAAAAACCTTACAAAAAAATTACATCTTGGAGCTGCAGAGATAACTATGTTGGTAGAATACTTCCCTTGAAAACTTAAGGACCTGAGTTAAATCCCCAAAACCAACATTTAAGGGAAAAAAAAAAAACCATTTGTGTTGGTACATGCTTGTAATCCTAGCACCCAGGAGATAGAGGCAAAACACCTGGGGCTAAGTAGCCAGCTAGTCTAGCCTCCTTGGTAATTTCCAGGACAGTGAGACTCTCTGTTTCACAGAAAGGTAGACTTGAGGAACAACACACACACAGAGGAAAAAGAAATCTTAAAACCCATCATTATAATCCTTCTGTATAGTCACTCTTGGATTGATTAAATGGGGAAAGTGGACCAGTGAAATTTTATTTTTATTTATTTTTATTTTGAGACAGGGTCTCACTTTCTAATTTCAGCTGACCTAGAACTCTGTAGACTGGGCTGGCCTAAACTCACAGAGATCTGCGTGCTTTACTTTCTAGTGCCAGGATTGAAGATGAATGCACTCATGGATGATGAAATTTAGAAGTCAGTACACTAAGTAGCAATAGCTAAGAGCCCCTGAGGTACTGAAAGAAAACAGATGGCAGAAATGGCCCCTGCCCAGCTCCAAGCTCAGTTACTGTCTAAAGGAATGGCTTTATACAGCTCTGGTTGACCTGGAGTGCTTACTATAGAACATTAACTTTTGTGTGAGTTGTGAAGACAGTGAGTAACACTGAAAAGCTCATGCTTGGGTTGTGTGCTCTATTGAAAAGATTTTCTTCTAAGTTTGTAAAAATGTTTAAAAAGGATTCATTACTTAAGTTACCTAAGTTTCATTATCTGAAAAGGCCGTGTGTGGTGATCTCAGTCTATAGGGAAAGTCTTTGAAGTGGTGTGCATAGTCCGTGTCAGTGCTAGCTGTTAGCGCACATTTTCCCTACATGAATCGGGATCTATAAATAGACTCTGTGAATAGTTGTCACAGTGTTACATGAACATTTCCATGACGTGGTAGTTTGAAGATGCTAAAGAAAAAAGCAAGGTAGAATACTGAACTTATACACTATTTTGTAAAACAATTATATTCAATTCTTGTTTTGTTTTTCAAGACAGATTTTCTCTATTTAGCCCTGGCTTCCCTGAAACTCAACTCTTGAGACCAGACTGGCCTCAGACTCACAGAACTCTTCCTGCCTCTGCCTCCCCAAATGCTGTGATTAAAATTGTGCGCCACCACCACCCAGCTATATTCAGTTCTTAAACTTTCTTTGTGAATTATCAATCGGATGATTGTTTTATCTCCCAGTAGTCTGCCCATTTTTTCCCCATATCTGCATCCCTTGTTCTCTAGGATAAGTGTGATCCTACACCAGCATCAGCATCATTTGAGATTAGGTGCTTGAGCTTCCCGTGCCTCCTATGTAAAATCCCAAGCATGGAGCCCAGTCAGCCTCATGATGAACATGGGTGATTCTTGTGCACGCTGGGCTTTAAGAAGCTACCATAGTGGGCTGGAGAGGTGGCTCAGAGGTTAATAGCACTGGCTGCTCTTCCAGAGGTCCTGAGTTCAGTTCCCAGCAACCACATGATGGCTCACAACTATCTTTAATGAGATTTGATGCCCTCTACTGGCCTATAGGATATATGTAGGCAGAATACTGTATACATAATAAATAAATAAATCTTTAAAAAAAAAAAAAGAAGCTACCATAGTTTCTGTCTGTGCTCCTAATGTGTGACTTGTGTTGCAGCCCTCAGACTCCCTTGCTTTAGCCTAATGATGAGCAAAGAAGCTTGTATGAAAGTCATGTTGAATCTTTTTTCCAGGAGTGGGAGGAGGGAGGTTGAGCATGGGCTCACTCAGTATGTAACCCTGACTGTCCTGGAACTCACAATGTAGACCAGGCTGGCTTCAGACTTAAAAGAGTTACACCTGCCTCTGCCTTCTCAGTACTGGGATTAAAGATGTGTGCTTAACAATATGTTGAATCTTCATAACTATTTTATTCCAAGTCCTCTCCCTACATCCTCTTCAGATATCAGAGAATGAGCATATTAGAAAGATCCAGAAAAAGGTTGGGAATGGAGCTCAGTGGTGTAAGGTCATAGGTTTAATCCTCACCATAAAAAGAAAGGTATGGTGGCTCATATCTGGAATCCCAGGCAAGAGAACCACTTTTTTTTTTAATTCTTTTTTTAAGTTGATATTTATTGAGCTCTACATATTTCTCTGCTTCCCTCCCTACCACCCCCCCATGCCTTTAATCCTCCCCCAAGATCCCTATGCTCCCAATTTACTCAGGAGATCTTGTCTTTTTCTACTTTCTACTTCTCATGTAGATTAGATCTATGTAAGTTTCTCTTAGTGTCCGCATTGTTGTCTAAGTTCTCTGGGATTGTGATTTGTAGGCTGGTTTTCTTTGCTTTATGTTTAAAAACCACCTATGAGTGAGTATATGCAATAATTTTCTTTTTGTGTCTGGGTTACCTCACTCAAAATAATGTTTTCTAGCTCCATCCATTTGCCTGCAAAATTCAAGCTGTTGTTATTCTTTTCTGCTGTGTAGTACTCCATTATGTAAATGTAACACATTTTCCTTATCCATTCTTTTGTCTAGGGGCATTTAGGTTGTTTCCAGATTCTGGCTATGACAAACAAAGCTGCTATGAACATAGTTGAGCACATGTCTGTAGAAGGAGCTGTGGGCTGCTTCCTGCCGCCCAGCTCCTGGCCACCGGCTAGCTTTACCCAAAATAATTACACAGAAACTGTATTCATTTAAATACTGCCTGGCCCGTTAGTTCTAGCCTCTTATTGGCTAACTCTGTGGCTTTGGAGCCTGTCCTAGAACTAGCTCTTGTAGACCAGGCTGGTCTCAAATTCACAGAGATCCGCCTGCCTCTGCCTCCCGAGTGCTGGGATTAAAGGCGTGCGCCACCACCGCCCGGCTCTCACATCTTGATTAACCCATTTCTAATAATCTGTGTAGCATCACGAGGTGATGGGAAAGATTCAGCATGTCTGACCTGGCAGCTGGCTCCATGGCATCTGCATGACTCTGCTTTCTTTCTCCCAGCATTCTGTTCGGTCTACTCCACCTATCTAAATTCTGCCCTATCAAAAGGCCATGGCAGGGGCTGGAGAGATGGCTCAGTGGTTAAGAGCATTGCCTGCTCTTCCAAAGGTCCTGAGTTCAATTCCCAGCAACCACATGGTGGCTCACAACCATCTATAAAGAGGTCTGGCGCCCTCTTCTGGCCTTCAGGCATACAGACAGAATATTGTATACATAATAAATAAATATTTTTAAGAAAAGCAAAAAAAAAAAAAAGGCCAAGGCAATTTCTTTATTAACCAGTAAAACAACAGATAGATAGAAGACCCTCCTACATCACATGTCCTTGTGGGAGGATTGAGCACCTTTGGGTATATACCCAAAAGTGGTATTACTGGGTCTTGAGGAAGGTTGTTTCCTAATTTTCTGAGAAATCACCACACTGACATCCAAAGGGGTTGTACCGGCTTGCATTCCCACCAGCAATTCAGGAGTGTTCCCTTTTCCCCACAACCTCTCCAGCATAAGTTGTTGTCAGTGTTTTTGATTTTGGCCATTCTTGCAGGTGTAAGATGGAATCTCAGAGTTGTTTTGATTTGCATTTCTCTGATGACTAAGGATGTTGAACATTTCCTTAAGTGTCTTCTAGCCATTTTAGATTCTTCTATTGAGAATTCTCTGTTTAGGTCTGTACTCCATTTTTTTTAATTGGATTATGTGATCTTTTGGTGTCCAATTTCTTGAGTTCTTTATATATTTTAGAGATCAGACCTCTGTCTGGGGTTAGTGAAGATCTTTTCCCATTCTGTAGGCTGTCATTTTTTTCTTGTTGACCATGTCCTTTGCTTTACAGAAGCTTTTCAGTTTCAGGAGGTCCCATTTATTAATTGTTTCTCTCAGTGTCTGTGCTGCTGGGTTTCTATTTAGGAAGTGGTTCCCTGTGCCAATGCGTTCAAGTGTACTACCCAATTTCTCTTCTATAAAGTTCAGTGTGGCTGGCTTTATATTGAAGTCTTTGATCCATTTGGACTTGAGTTTTGTGCATGGTGATAGATATGAGTCTATTTTCATTCTTCTACATGTTGATATCCAGTTATGTCAGGACCACTTGTTAAATATGCTTTCTTTTTTTCCATTTGATATTTTTTGCTTCTTTATCAAAGATCAGGTGTTTGAAGATGTGTGGATTGATATCGGGGTCTTCTATTCGGTTCCATTGGTCCTCCTGTCTGTTTTTATGCCAATACCAGGCTGTTTTCAGTACTATAGCTCTGTAGTAGAGTTTGAGTCAGGGATTGTGATGCCTCCAAAAGTTCTTTTATTGTACAAGATTGTTTTGGCTATCCTGGGTATTTTGCTTTTCCATATGAAGTTGAGTATCATTCTTTTGAGGTCTTTGAAGAATTTTGCTGGGCATTGCATTGAATCTTGTTGTTGGTAAGATCACCATTTTTACTATGTTAATTCTGCCTACCCAAGAGCATGGGAGATCTTTCCACTTTCTGGTGTCTTCTTCATTTTTTTTTTCAAAGATTTAAAGTTCTTGTCATACAAGTCTTCCACTTGTTTGGTTAGAGTTACTCCGAGATATTTTATGCTATTTGTGCAGCCAGTGTTCTTTACTGCTGAGCCATCTCTCCAGCCCTCTGATGCCTCTTTTTCTCTTTCGAGATGCGTTTCTTGTATGCAGAAGAAGGATGGATTCTGTTTTCTTATCCAATCTGTTAGCCTGTGCCTTTTTATAGGTGAGTTGAGTCCATTTACATTAAGGGATATTAATGACCAGTGGTTGCTGTCTCCTGTTAATTTAGTTTTCATCGTTGGTAATGTTAATTTGTGCATTTTTTTCTTCTTCGGGATTTGCTGTTAAGAGATCATCAATTGTCTGTGTTTTTGTTGGTGTAGCCATCTTCCTTGAGTTAGAGTTTTCCTTTTAGTATTTTGTGTAGGGCTGGGTTTGTGGCTAGGTATTGGTGAAATCTAGATTTGTCATGGAATATCTTGTTTTGTCCTCCTATGGTGATTCACAGTTTTGCTGGGTATAGTAGTCTGGGCTGGCGTTTGTGGTCTCTTAATGTCTACATAATGCTTGACCATGACCTTCTGGCTTTGATCATCTCCCATGAGAAGTCAGGTGTAATTCTGATAGGTCTGCCTTTATATGTTACTTGACCTTTTTCCTTTGCAGCTCTTAATATTCTTTCTTTATGGGGCTGGAGAGATGGCTCAGTGGTTAAGAACATTGCCTGCTCTTCCAAAGGTCCTGAGTTCAATTCCCAGCAACCACATGGTGGCTCACAACCATCTGTAAGGAGGTCTGGTGCCCTCTTCTGGCCTTCA
>NC_022014.1:19455091-19477122 GCF_000317375.1 Microtus ochrogaster | reverse complement strand
TGTAGACCAGGCTGGCTTCGAACTCACCGAGATCCACCTGCCTCTGCCTTCCGAGTGCTGGGATTAAAGGCGTGCGCCACCACCGCCCGGCTGTTCTTACCTTTTCTACTCATCTTTTCCTCTAATAGTTGTGGTTGGGCCTGTCTGAGATTCTGTTGACAATCTTCTAGGTGCCAGTGAATCCAAAGCTCAGGTGGTTGTTCCTCATGGTACAGTCAGTGCCACAGTTATAGTTAACCTGTTGGTTACTCCTGTTCCTAGAGATAGCTCAGTGCTCCTGTGCTTTGCTCTGCTCCCTTGGAGTTTGCTGTCTCGGGCCTTCTTTGGCCTAGGTTGCTGGCTTTGATCTGTTTCTGTAAATTCTTGTCTGGATCCCCTCCAGCAGAAGGCCCTGGCTTGGAGTTGGACCTGTTCTGGTGGAGATCGCTGACTCTGGATCTGGTCACTGGCTCAGTTCTGATCGGCCAGGCCAGTGTTCTGGGACTGGGTTGGCTCCCAGGACTGGATTTGGTCCTGGCTTCTGCTCCTGGTAGAGCTTGTTTCCTCAGGCCCTCTCTGTCTTCCCTGTCTCATTCAGTCCCACTCCTGTGGAATTTGTTGTCTTAGGTGGAGTTTCTTGCCTCAGGGCAACTTTGGCCTAGGTTACTGGCTTTGACCTGTATCTGTAAATCCTGGCCTGGATTCCCTCCTGCAGAAGTCCCTGGGTTGGAGTTGGACCTGGAAAGGTTTCTGGTTCCTGTCTACTGCCTAGGAGGTTCCAGGCTCAGGTGCGCTCAGACTGTAAAGGACCTGCTTACTTCCTCAGATGTCTTAGACTCATGCTTGGACCCTCAGGGGTTCCAGGTTCCTGCCTATTCTCTTTGATATCCCAGACCCATGCCCAAACCCACAGAGGTCCTGGCTCAGGCCTATTCTCTCTGAGGTCCTAGACTTGCTCCTGGCCCCGCCCAGATCTCTGGTTCCTGCCTATTACCTTGGAGGACCCAGGTTCACTCACGCCCAGACTGGCAGAGGTCCTGGCTCTGGCCTAGTTCCTGGGAGGTCCTAGACTCTCGCCCAGACCCACAGGGGTGTTAGCTTAGGTCTACTCCCTTGAAGGTCTCAGATTCACATCCGGCCCCTCAGCAGTCTCTGGCTCTGGCTCACTTATTCAGCGGTTACTCCCCTGTACCTGTTCCAGTGGAGATTGTTGACTCTGGATCTGGTCGCTGGCTCAATCCTGTCCTGCTCGTGTCCCAGGTTTGTCCCTGGGTTTGCTCCTGGCTTCTGCTCCTAGTGGAGCTTGTTCTCTGTGTCCTAGGTAGCTGGTTCAGTCCCTCTCTGGTTCCAGTGGAGATTGCAGACTCTGAGTCAGGTCGTTGGCTCAATCCTGGTCTGCCAGTAAGCACAATTTTGTTTTATTTTGTTTTTCGAGATAGGGTTTCTCTGTAGTTTTGGAGCCTATCCTGGAACTAGCTCCTGTAGACCAGGCTGGCCTCGAACTCGGAGAACCGCTTTGAATTTGAGCCCAACATGGACTACAGAGTGAGACCCTGTCTTTAAATTTAAAAAAAAAGAAAGCTAAACAGAACTATATATATTTAATACTTCCTGAGTAGTTTAATATATCCATTTCCAAAGTATTAAAATCAGCTGTATTCTCTTATTATAGTATCTTCAATTTCTACATTATTTAGGAAGCATTTGAACACCCTTTCCCCTTGGCATCCTTTCTAGCTCTCTGGCTAGCCTTAATCTCGTAGCAGTCCTCTTGCTTCAGCCTCTGAAGGTGTGTGCCACACAAAACTGTGAACACTTATTGTGTAAGTATGGATTGCGCATGCTCACACATTTAAAGTCTTCCTTTACAAGTTTTTAAAATGTATATGAATATTGTGTGCATATATATCCCAGCATGCAGGAAGCAGAGACAGGAAAGTCTCTGTGAGTGCCAGAACAGACAGCACTACACAGAGAAATAATGTCTTGAAAAGCAAACAAACAAGTTTCAGTAGCTATAGGTGCTTGCCAGCAGTTCAGTTCCCACAGTGTGAACTGACCCCAAGAGTTGTCTTCTGACAGCCATTCTTCAGCGACACAGTGAGTTCCAGGCCAGTCTGGGCTATATTATGGGAAGCTCTATGTGTCTGTTCGACATATATTCACAGCAGCAGAGTCACCTGCCTCTCAGGGCTCTCCGAGAGCAAGGACGGCACAGTATGACTATGTAATGCTTTGTGATACTTCTCATGCTGTGTTAGGGACATTTGCTTGGGAGAATCAGTATTGTTCTTAGGAAATTAATGGTTAGAGTTCCACAAATAAAGCCAGCTTCCTTGTGAATACCAGGGATGGTAGTCAGTATCCAGTGTGCAGCAGCTTTCTCCCTGCTTCCAGCTCTGCCCGCCCTCCCTCCCTCCCTCCCTCCCTCCAGCTCCTTTGTGTGCACTAAGCCAGCAGTTTTCAAGCAGCTCCTCTCTCAAGCCCTCTCCTCCCCATCTTTGTACAAAACATTGCTTCTTCTACACTTAAGCTGGGCCCTTAGCATGAGGCTCCCCCAGCACCAGTCCTGGAAACTCAGTGTTGCTTAGACACCGCAGGAACTTGGGAAGTTGTTGCTTGGTCAGGTCTTGGGGCTCACAGAACTACCTGGCCAGTGTGTCCTATTTTAGTTAAATTACAATGTCTCTCTGCCTTAGTTTGCTGTCCTGGCCTTAGACTAACACAGCAGGTTAACAGAAACTCAGGGAATATCAACGGAGACACAGGCTATGGGCTTTGAGGAAGTTTTTTTAGCTTAGAAAATAGTTGTGTGCCCACCCCCAATAAAGCCAACCCCATCCTAAGACTGATTGTACATTCTGTCACTTGTGATTTAAAGATGGATGTCATTAATGAACTAGCACTAGGAAGGACTGGAGGAAATGTAGCACATCACTGCCTGCTTCTCCCATTGTTACCTAGAGAGGTGAGACCGCACATGAAAAAGAAATGCCAGCATTAGGGAAAGCCCATACATTCTGAAAACTCCTCCAGTTCTAAATATGTATATCCAGCTCAAAACATAAATATTTCTAAATATATACTTGGAATAGCTCCACGACTATCGCTTATGTAACTATCATACTTAGCTTTTCTTTAGGGTGTTTTGTGTTTCCTTACGTTAGCTTTATTTTTTTTTATTTATTTATTTTATTTACTTATTTTTTTGGTTTTTCGAGACAGGGTTTCTCTGTGTCTTTGGAGCCTGTCCTGGAACTAGCTCTGTAGACCAGGCTGGTCTCGAACTCACAGAGATCCGCCTGCCTCTGCCTCCCGAGTGCTGGGATTAAAGGCGTGCTCCACCACCGCCCGGCTTTACGTTAGCTTTAGTCATCTTACAAATCGCAGTATTAAGAGTCCTGTACATGTCTCCTAAAACTTCATTTGCTAGCTACTTAATCTCTTTCATTCCAGGTATCAGAAACACTTAATTTATTTTTAAAAAAGTAATTATTTTTTCTGTACAATTCAGAAATATCCTTCACATAGATTGCTACCCAGCTTTTCTCACAGCCCTGTAAAATAGACAATGTGTTGCACTTAACCCTCAGAATCAAAGCAGAAGCCAAGGGGATGGCAGGTAGCTTAGAATCTAGTACAAGCAGCTTTTTTGGTTCCATTTTCTTTTTTTTTTAAATATTTATTTATTATGTATACAATATTCTGTCTGTGTATATGCCTGCAGGCCAGAAGAGGGCACCAGACCCCATTACAGATGGTTGTGAGCCACCATGTGGTTGCTGGGAATTGAACTCAGGACCTTTGGAAGAGCAGGCAATGCTCTTAACCTCTGAGCCATCTCTCCAGCCCCTGGTTCCATTTTCAGCACCCAAAAAGTTCATCTGAATAATTAATCCTTACTCTGGAGGCAGCAAGAGTTCTGCTCCAGTTAAGACTGGGGCTTTAGGGCTGAGACCGTAGCCTGGTGGTGGAGTACTGTGTAGCATACAGAAGGCCCTCAGCTCACTCTTGGCACCACATAGAAGACGTCAGCTTTGTCCTTCAGCATGGTTGCCCGCTCATGGAGAAAAGGGTTTTCTGACAGGTTTGCCCTGTTGTATGTAGGGAACTGATGGAGGCAGGTAGGAACCCAGAGTCAGATACCAGGGTAAAATGCTGAAAGATCAGAAAGACAAAAGAAGCAAGCCACAGCCACCTCGCCAACTTCCCAGCCAAAAAGGGGCCAAGCTCCTGTCTCTGTCCTGCTTTATCACTTCCTCTCTCCGCTCAGCCATACCATTTCCTATTTCCTCCTTCCATTGTTGGGATTAAAGGTGTGTGCCACCACTGCCTGGCCTCTGTGGTTTACTGGTGGCTAGCTCCTCCCTCAGATCATCAGGCAGACTTCCTTTGTCAGAGCACAAACAAGATATGAGCACACCCCAATGAGCTGCTGCACAAGTGCTGGAGTTGGGATTGTCACTCCTCTCACCTTTAGTACACCTTTGGGCAGATGACTCAGTATATTTCCTTGAAGTGTTTTAGTATTTATTTGTTATTTGCCACAGTAGTAGCTTTAAGTCAGTAGTGTCAAAATAGAGAAGTTCTGATACCTGGCTTCAAGGAACTCAGGCTAGATCTAATAGGGAGGCAGGCAAGCATCTAGAGTATAATTGGGCAGATCTTATCCCAGCTCATTCAGTACAGTGTTGACCCAAATGCCTGTTAGTGTCTTTCTTCATCTGGAGCCAGCTCAGCACAGTGCTGTTAATGCTAGGCCACAGTGTCCGTCTTCTACCCTGCGTCCTTGTAACTGGCTGCCTGCTGAGTATAGCCTGCTGCTGGGAGTTGAGATTGTCAGCTTCCAACACAGAAGCTTAAGTTTTATTTCCTTTGTGTGGTGACTCAGAGTTTTGCTTTTGTACCCATGAAGAGAAGAGGAATTACTGCCTTAGGGATGGGAGAGTGCAGACATAGAGCTTCCGAGAGGCCAGTCTGAAGTAAGACCTGTGCCAGCATGGAGATTCTGACTATGTGAGCAATCTGCTGTCCTCCAGCAGCATATGGAGGTGTTCCTAAACTCCATCTTAGAGGTAGAAAAGAACACTGCCAAAAGTTCAGAAGAAAATTAATATGAGCACTAGGTTCATTCTGTTACCCTAGCTCTGCTTTCCCAGTACTTTATATGTTGGTATAAATATAATTCATTTTTCTGCTTTTTAAAAAATAACTCTCCCCAAACTTGTTTTAAATATCTCCCTTTTATTTATTCTTTGACAATTTTATACACATATACAGTGCTCTCTAAAATGTTTATGCAGCCTCCTCCTGGGTCTTTCACAGTAAGATCTTCACAGTTAGACTTAGGAAGCCTGGCATACTGTTTTGCCTTCCCACTTCCTCATGAGGAAATAACATGTAACAGCTTCCTATTAAGGAAGTAACCTCCATTGAAGAAGTGCTGGACTTGAACATACAGCTCACGTGCAGATATCAGGGGGAATGGATGGGTACACTAATGTCAGGCACACTGACAGCCTGTGGTCATTTCACAGGGAAGAAGCTAGCTGAGAAACATTTCTCTTTCTAATAAGGCATGTGGTGTCATCCCACCTTGCCAAGTAAGGACTGCATGCTTCGGGGCTGTGCACTAGCTATCACATTTTGAACTGGAAGGAAACATTTAGTCGACAATTATTGCAAGTGATTAGCCAGATTTTATAAGAAAACAAAAATGAATGGTGACTGGTCCCTTTCTGGGTGTTTTCACTCCAGCAGAAGCGATAAGATGCTTGCTTATATACGTGCGGTTGTGGGCAAGAGCTAGCACCCATATAGGAGACAGAGATTGGCTCTGGTGGGATCAAAAGAAACAGGAGAGACGACAGAAGATGGGAGCGGAACTGTATTGGAATTGGAGGGTCGACTTCGAATGCAATATGTGGCTTCTGGAGAACAGTAACCCAGCCTCAGTTCTCTTGATGAGCCCACAGATTGCCGCACAGACCTATTCTATTTCCTCTAACATAATAAACAACTCTTGTCTTGAAATAATACTTTCTTGCCCACAAATGAAAATGTTTCCATTCCCAAGTGTAATGATTCTTTTAAAATTCAAGCAGTCCACACAAAAAGAAAGTTAAAGCTACCCCTGGAACAAGTACGCTGTCAGAGTGTACCATGTGGACAGGTGCTTCCCTGTCCTTCCTTTCTGTACTTGGATTGCCTCTCCTCTTGCGTCTCCCTTCTGTGGCTGAACATTTGTACCCGCTGCTGGAGTGTTTCCCATCAGTAGTTGTGCTAGAAATGAGTCTGATGTCTGTTTGGGAAGCAAATTTTATTGAAGGGTAATGGGCAGAAAAGTACACAGATCCTAAGTTTACAGTGTAGTAAACTTTTTAGAAGAAAATCCATTCAAAATCAAGATCCAGGGCAGGCATAGTAGTGCACCCCTTTAAGTCCAGTACTCTGAAGGCAGAGGCAGGCAGACCTCTATGAGGTCCAGGACAGCCAGGTCTACACAGAGAGGCCCTGCTCAATCGGCCGATAAGTGGTCAATAAATCAGTCAATAAATGATCAAGATCCATATGAAGGATCATGCTAACTACTACCCACACCTCCTCAGGCACTGCTTTCCTATAAGCTTTACCAATGTGATGAAATCTTTTTGTTTTGTTTTGTTTTATTTTTTGAGACAAGAGTTTCTCTGTAACTTTGGAGACTGTCATGGAACTTTGTCTGTAGACCAGGCTGGCCTCGAACTCACAGAGATCCGCCTGCCTCTGCCTCCCGAGTGCTGGGATTAAAGGCGTGCGCCACCACTGCCTGGCTGAGATCTTTTTTTTTAATCTCCCGTTTTGTTCTAATTACCTTTCTGAAAATATCACTTACATTATTTATAAATTCATTATAGGACCCTGAGAGAGAAATGTTACCTGCTTGGTTAAGGTTAAGAATTGTGTGGTGGCTTGTCATGGTTGAAAAGGAGCAAAGGTCTCAGAGCATAGCCCGGTGGTAGAGGACCTTTCCAGAAAATGCTTTCATTCCTCCAGCACAGGCACTGAGGGCAATAACGTGAAAAGCACCCACCTTTTTCTGAAATGGCAGATAAACAGAAAGATGGAGGCTGTTTGTGACTTTTACAGATGTGTGGCTGGAAGCTGCCCTCTGCTGGACACTTCTGGTATGGCTGGAAGAGTGCTCTCCAGGTGTCCCTGGTGGCCTCCATTCAGCTGTTGCAACTTCTTTTTTCTCTTATGCTATTTTACTGCAGTGATAACAAATTCAGCTTAGCACAGTGCGAGGTCCTATACATGACGAGGCCTTTATAAACATTCTAGCAGTTTACTATAAGATGGAGTGTTCTGGAACCATTCACCAGGTTATATCGCACACACAAGTAATAAGAGGAGTAACCAGCTGCTCTTTCTCTCCAGGAATCGACAAGGAGAACGTTGAACTCTCCCCCACCACTGGCCACTGTAACAGTGGACGAACTCGCCATGGATCCGCAAGCCAAGTGCAGAAGCAGAGAAGCGCTGGCAGTTTCAAACGTAATAGCATTAAGAAGATCGTGTGAAGCTTTCTTTCTTTCACTTTTTAAACCAACCTAATATGGGCTTCTCACTAGTGACCCTTCCCTAACCTGGTCCTGTCCCGCACTGCTGCACTTCGTGTCTTATGAACCCATCCAGTCTGCCACGTTGCCAGACGATCAACTCTTGGAAGCATTGCCTAAATTTAATGCTGCTTTTCTTAAATGTTTTTCCTTCTACTTTGGCATGTGTCTGGTGTGAGCACCTGTTCGGACAACTGCAAAGAAAGCAGGAGGTCAGTAACCCTGAACTGAGAGCATGGATTGTGGGAGCGGATGAGCCGTCCGGTGCTGCTGCCGCCGGCTGCAGGCCGTGCATGGAGGCTGGCCTTCCTTGTTTCCTTGTCTTACAGAGTGAAGTGCTTGTCTTAGTTACACACTTTCCAAGTTTGGGGGAGAAAGAATATTTTAACCCCAGTGTATTTAATCTTCTAGCTGTGGACTTTTTTTTACCTTATGAAGTTGAAGGAACCATAGAGGTCAAGCCTCAATGAATTTACACCATAAAGCCACAAGCCAGGTACTTGGGGGAGGGGGATAAACTAGTATTTTGTAATGGGTTCTTAAGAAATACTAACATTTGAGTATTAGCAATAATTACAGGAAAATAAGCATGACCACATACATCTTAACATTGCTGAATTAAAGCTATCGGTTCTGAGGCCTTATTCATACTTGGTCATCCAAACTAGGTAATCTTTTTTCCTGTTGATTATCTTTTAATCTTTACATATGAAGGCGTTCTGTTCTTTTTTGTAAGCGAAGACTATACTAAGTATAGTAACTACACTTGTTTTTGCACTTGTTTTCTCCTCCTCTTTCCTAAGTGATTCTGAGCAGGGTAATTAGCAGACAGAGTGTGGAAACTTGTTCCCAGAAGCTAATTTTCATAGCTGTTTCCATTGGCTCCAAAGCAAAATGGAATGGTACGTGACTTAGGGTAGCTGATATTTTTATTTTGTTAAATAATTTTCCAAGAAACAGAATATGCTGTATATTATCATAAATTTCTTTGCTAAGATGTATTTTTTAAATCTTTTCATCTTCCTCCTCTCCTCCAAATAAAATCAGGAATCTCTAGCAGAACATTTGGATTCTATCTGATAGGGTTACATTTAATCACTGTGAAGTCTGGTCAGCTGCGTGGTGTGCCAGTAAGGGGCCTCTAGCGTTGCTGCTGTGCAGAGGGGCATGGATGAGCGTGCCACAGGCCCTCCCAGGAGATGCGCTTCCAGCTGCTTCATGGTACCTGCAGTATGCAAAACAGTTGACTTGAGTGAGCGCAGTAGTATGTGGATGCTCTCATTTAAGATTGACTATATTTATTTTTAAAAGGTATTATCCCTCTACTCCTAGGTTCCCTTCATATATTAAGATATAGCTTTGGGAGGAACAAAAAGAAACCCAGGGGGGGAGGGGGCTGTAGTGCTAGCTCACTAGTGGATTTCAGTAAATTAAACTCCACAGCTAAGTCAGTAAATAATGGTACATTTAAGTGTTCTGACTTTAATAATATAACACATTTCACATTTATCCATACAGTAACATTGTAATATGTTAATGTAAATAAAATTGTTTTTGATATTCAGAAATAACAAGAATTTAATTTTTTTAATTTGTTTACAGTCCTGGGAAAAGTAAGAACCATTTGCCAAAATAAAAGGAAAAACCCTTAGTATTAGTAGTGATTTTAACACAGACTCATTGGAAAAATACTGAAAACAGAGGCAGAGAAGTAAGCTTTTGTTTCCAGCTGTTGTGAGGAGTCCATCAGAATAGCATGTCAGAGACAGCAAGGCTGTAATGGCTGAGAGTCTAGGCTGCTGGGGCACACCACCACAGCTCTGGTTCCTGCAAGCAGCCGTGGGCAGGATGAGGCTTTTCTGTAACCTTGGTTGCTCATTTTTCCTCTTAGGAGACTGGTGCATCTGATGGTGGCTATTACCACTCCTTCGCCTCTCCCATCAAAACAGGGAAACTTATAAATGTAGCGCATTTTCTGTAAGGGGTTCCCCACGGTACTACAGTTCTTAAACATCCCCCATTTGATCATTTGAGCTCCCCTTGGAAAGACCAAATGGAGCCACCTCCAAATTCGAAAATACGTCTGGCCAACACATTCAAGCAACTCCTGAAGAGTTCAGTTGTAACTAGTGTACAGAACTTCCAGCTTTTTTTTTTTCTATGTGTGTATTTTCGAGACAGGGTTTCTCTGTGTAGCCCTGGCTGTCCCAGAACACTGTAAACCAGGCTGGCCTTGAACTCACAGAGATCCGCCTGCCTCTGCCTGGGATCAAAGGTTGCGCCACCATTGCCTGGCAGAACTTGCACCTTTTAAGGAAAGTAACTTTCTAAGCAGCTGAAGCTAAGGAGCCTAAGCTGCCCACTTAGGCTTGTCACCAGCTGCCCACTCCCCCAGAAGGAGGCGCCTGTCAGTCCCACTTCTCCCAATCCCAAGAGCACCCGGAGTTCTGAGTGATGCCCATTTTACATCATTCAGTGGGAGTTCTGCAGTTTGTTCTCAACTTTGTTCCCTGACTTAAAAGAACAGGAACTGCCATGTTTGCATTGTGATGACCCATCTGTTGGCCAGTGCTCCTGTCCCGGGCTTCCCTGCCCTCCACTGTGGGAACGTAGCACTCTGCTGACTAGTTAGTTACTCTTGCCTATGCATTGCTGAGCTGGGGAGCAAGGACACCACAGTACAGTTGGTGCCCCCACCTCTAGGATGAACGAACTAGTCAGGGCCGGGAGCCAACAGCCCTTTCCTCCAGTGTTAGGGTTGCAAGTTCCTGTGGGAGTTTTGTCTGGGGGGTTTGGGTTCTGTTTTTTTTTTCTTTTCCTACATTTACCCCCAAGCATATTGAAGCATGTCTTACTCAATATTATGCAATGGACTTATACAAAAATCCACTTAGTGTCAGCCACACAATTTTTTTAATGCAGTATATTCACCTGTAAATAGTTTGTGTAAAATTTGACAGAAAAGTATTTACTACATTGTAAATACATGTGATGATATATTGTATTATTTTGCTTTTTTGTAAAGCAGTTAGTTGCTGTACATGGATAACAAACAAAAATTTGGTTATTCTGGTGTTCGTATTGCTAACTTCTTCCTGCGACTGCGTTACATCATTTAAAGAAAATGCTGTGTGTTGTAAACTGACCTTGTATATGATAACTTTCCTTCCCATTGGGCAGTTCCGTGCCTCCAGCCTTGTTGATATTGTGACCAGCAGGAGAAATTCTGCCCGGACACACGGACTCCATCACTCTGGGGAAATCCATAGAAATCTGTTTCAGATAATTGTCCCCACCTCCTCCCCTCCTATGTATGTCCTCCCACCCCCCTTTTTTAAGTAAAATGTAAATTCAATCTGCTTTAAACTGTGAGGCGTTTTTACTATCTCCATATGCATCAGACTGTTTTCTTACTTCCTCCGGGTCTTTTAAAACTTTGGGCCATTTCAACCCTTTCAGGTGTATTGTGAATTACCTCACCCTAAGGGAAAGAAAGATCTTTCTCTGGAAGAAAAATCACTTGGGTGGAATAAATGCAGCCCTGTCAAACACAGAGGTGGCTGTCACTCTGGGATAGGAAGGCTTACTTTCCGAGGAGTAGTCAGTCATCAGCGCCAGGGCTCCCTGATGTCAGTTTATTCTGCACCACCGCCGCCACCGCCGCCGCCGCCGCCGCCAACAACCACCTCCACCTCCACCTCCACCTCCACCTCACCACCACCACCACCACCTCCTCCTCCTCCTCCTCCTCCTCCTCCTCCTCCTCCTCCTCCTCCTCCTCCTTCTCCTCCCCCTCCTCCTCCTCCTCCTCCTCCTCCTCCACCGGAGGGCCAGTTCCTCCAGTTACCATAGGAAGGTCACACTGGAGTCTTAACCTAGGTCCTTTTTGCTCACAAGTCGGAGTGTAGCTAAGCAAGAGGGCTTGGAGATAATCAGGAAGTGTGTGTGTGCAGGGACTAATGATGAGAAAGGTTCCGCTGTCTTTACTGCCTGGGAGGAACCTATCTAGGCAGTAAAGGAACTGGTCCCAGCAGGAAGCAGCCACAGGCCTGGCTTCCTGGGTTCCCACCGTCCTCCAGAATCTCATTTAAGGACAGAGCTCAACCTCACTTCCCACAAGAAAGATACTTAAAGATACACTTTAGCCCAAGGTCACAGATACAGGCCTCTTTCCAGATCCTTGATTCTAGACGCTTCAGTCTGGCCCAGAGTTGAGATAGAATTAGCCTTACTGGCTTGTTCTTCTGGGGAACAAAGGCAGAAGGGAGTGTAGGGGGATCTCAGCCTCCACCCAAACTCCAGCACCACCACCCATACACGCGGGTTCTGCAGGAGACAAGAATCATAGCTAAAAGAGCTAGAGAGCTCAGTGGTTAAGAACACGGGCTGCTTTGTAAAAGGCTCAGGTTTGATTCCTGGCACCCACACGGTGGCTCACAGCTGGCTGTAACGCCAATTCCGGGGATCTGATGCCCTCTCCTGACCCTCCTGGGTACTGCATGCATATGGTGCCCTTATGTAGGCAAAACATCCATGTACATAAAAATAAGGTTTTTTTTTTAATCGTCACCAAAACATGACCTTTGAGTTTGTAGTAATCAGTCATTTGGTGACTCCTATGCTCCTGGTTTTCCAAGATACACTGGAGCCTCAGTATCTTGTGGAAGTGTTCTGACTCCTGCCAGCCATGGTGAAACCATGTCTGCCCGATCCTCCTAGCTCCCTGGTTAGACTGCGGGCTCAGACAAGGAAAGGCCTTGCTCAGAAAAGCTCAGTAACACTTATGAAATAACATTTAAAGTTCTGTGTTACAGGGGAAAAACACAGAAAATCAGCAAAAAAGCCCTCATTCACAGCAGGATCTCCAGTGCAAAATCCCAGACAAAATAGAGGTGACCTGTGTAAAAGACCTATGGGAAACCTCTGAGCCTAGGGCCAGGGGTGTAGCGCCATGGGAGACTGTGCGCTAGAGATGGTGTGGGGGTGGGGGAGAAGTGAAAAACCAAAGCCCAACTCCAGAGCTCACAGAAGTTTCACTAACTGTGGTTTCCAGACTACTCCAGCAACTTTCACAAACAACCACACACATGCAAAAAGAAATAGGTCATTTCACCCACAAAAAGCAAAAAAGGAAGACATAGCGGGACAGCCTTTATGCTTTAAGAAAGGCGCAGTTTGCCTTGTTGGTTATCCTATTGCTCCTGCCCAGTACGTGCGTGCCCACCCATTGGGAGTGTGCCACCCAGAGGGAAAGGGACTGAGCAAACACTGATCGCTGAGCTGGGTGGCACACACTGTTAATCTCCAACACTCAGGAGGCCAAGGCAGGAGGACTATGGTGGCCTGCAGGGTCAGACTCGCTCTCAAGAAAAATGAAAAGATCCCTCAAGAGAATGGCTCCTTCCTGTCCTCCATCATGTCTCATATTGCAAACAGAGCCTGACTCCCCACCTCTAAAATATCCCTTAGCCCCAGACCCCAAAAACCTTAGGAATAAGCAAGAAAGCACAGCTGAGGGAAAGACACTACGGGAATATTTCCAAGGAAACTCTAGAAATAAGACAGCTTTGAGAACATCCAGAACTAGTAGAATAGGAGCAAGACCGGAAACGGTGATGCTCAGTAGATGTGGTCGGGATGCACGGTACACTTGGACAAAATTGTTCACTGAGGGGTACTTTGAAAACCGATAGTAGTAGTTGGTAAGTCCTCGGCGGCAGGCAGAGCACTCGGCAGACGTGTGCAAAATCCTGCGGTCAAACCCTAGCACTGGAAAGAGTCAAAACTTACTGTTGTGATTAAATTGGAACAGGTCCGCTTTATACTATGCTTCGTATGTGATTGCACACACACACAATTTTATCCACTTCAAAGCTCATTTTCTACCTTGCTGTTTATCTGTCACCCGCCAGCAGGGGGCTCTGCTCAGCCACTTTTGTTGAGGCCCTTGTGCAAAGGCTGGGACCGCACTGCCCCATCCACCCCGCAGAAAGGGGATTGCACGACATGTGCGCTGGGCAATACAGTGTCCGCTAGCCACAAGCAGCTGCTGAACATGTAAGGGGTGATTATGAGGATTAGAAGCTCATCTTAAAAACAAACAGCAACAACAACAAAATAATGCTATCTATCTCTGTGTCCCCCTGACTGACTGGAACTCACCGTGGAGACCAGGCTGGCCTCAAACTCACAGAGATCCACCTGCCTCTGCTTTCTGGGATTAAAGGCGTGCACCGCCACATCCAGCTCAATGAGTGCAGTTTTTTTTTTTGGTTTTTCGAGACAGGGTTTCTCTGTGGTTTTGGAGCCTGTCCCGGAACTAGCTCTTGTAGACCAGGCTGGACTCGAACTCCCAGAGATCCGCCTGCCTCTGCCTCCCGAGTGCTGGGATTAAAGGCGTGCGCCACCACCGCCCGGCTAATGAGTGCAGTTTTTGATCCCGGGAGACGGCAGCGGGTCAGAGTGCTTCTCTTCAAGCGTGAGGACCTGAGTTTGAATCTTCAGTCCCCATATAAAAAGCTGAATGTGGCTGCACACGCCTGTGATCCCAGCACGAGGAACGGATGGATCTCCCAGTCCTTGCTGGCCAGCCAGCCTAGCAGGAGCCACAAAAATTCCAGGGCAGCGAGATGAAGAGGACACCTGAAGCCCTCCTGTGGCTGTCCTCCTCCTGGCCTCAGCATGCACACGCGTGTACACAGCAGGCACTTCCACACCTAAGCTCATATACTGCAAAGGAAGGAGGGAAACGGGGGAGGTGCATATTCCACTTGGATAGCATGTGAATGGTAAGGTGCGGTTCTCAGCCGCCAGGCTGCACAGACCACACACCTGCTCACAGTTCCCTGCCCTTCCACATGCTTTCCCCAAGTCATGCGGGTCGCAAGGAACTGTCCTCTGTCCATAATGAGGTGTGCTGGAGACGCTGGCACAGACGGCAACAGTCGCCCCAATAGAGGACCTTGCGTCTTCTCAGCGGAAGACATCCTCTCGTGCCTGCTTGGATGGCCTCACAGGTTCTGTGGTCTCAGGCCCAGAAAACAAAACCCCATGCCAAATTAAAAGGCTCTTTCTCAGCCTCAATAAATAACTCATAAAAAATTAATTTTAAGAAAAGACAAAGCTAGGGAAAAAATGGTCAAGGAATATGAATGAGTAAGCCATAAGTGCCACACATTCTGAGGACTGTACGAAGAAATCCACACGCCTCTTAGTAAACAGGAAGCGCAGACTGGCTAGTTTTATGTCTACTTGACACAGCTAGGATTAACTGAAAGGAGGGAATGGCTATGGAGGAATTGCCTCCTTAAGATCCTGCTGGGGGGCATTTTCTTAATTAGTGATTGACAGGAAAGGGTCCAGCCCCTTGTGGGTGGGGCCACCCCTGGGCTAGTGGTCCTGGGTCCTGTAAGAAAGCAGGCTGATCTCTGAGTTCCAGGCCAGCCTGGTCTACAGAGCGAGTTCCAGGACAGCCAGGGCTACAAAGAGAAACCCTGTTTCCAAAAACCAAAAGGGGAAAAGAAAAGAAAAAAAGAAAGAAAGAAAGAATGAATGAATTAAAGAAAGCAGGCTGAGCAAGGCGGTATGTGGCACCCTCCAGGGCCTCTACATTCGCTCCTGCCTCCAGGTTTCTTCCCTGCTTGAGTTCCGTCCCTGACTTCCTTCAGTAATGGACTAGGTACAGTGTGAAGGTGTAGCCCAAATAAACCCTTTCCTCCCCAAGCTGCTTTTGGTTATTGTGTTTCATCGCAGTGGTAGATACCCCAACTAAGACCAAGAGCAAGCTCAAATAAAAATGGGATACGTTTTTATTTTCTTGAAATGGGGTTTTGCTTGCTGTGTTGGATTCCTGGGCTGGGACTACACGTGTGAGCTGAAGCACCTGCCTTGAATGCTGTCCCACCTGTCAAATGAGCAGAAACAGGAATAACCCCACTGTGGTGCCGCGGGCTCGCGTGTGACCGGGTACCGTTTTTCTCTGTCACCAGCCTTAAAGATGTCTACCATTGCTTTAGAACCACTCTAGGAATAGAACGCAGAGGAGTAAGTCATGAGGAGGCTGTGACTTTGATGGAGGTTAGAACCCCTGAAGATAACCAAACGCTAGGGTTTTCTACACTCATCTAACATGGTGGTCCTCAACCTCATAATGCTGTGACCCTTTAATATATGCCATGGTGACCCCAACCATAAACTTATTTTGGTTGCTGCTCCATAACTGTGATTTTGCTACTGTTCGGATTGTAACGTGAATATTGTGTTTCCTAATGACCGAGAACTGCTTATCTGTTTCCAGAGATGACCATTTCCATTACGTAGCCTCTGAAAATGGACACAGCTGAGGTGTAGCGCAGTGGTAGAGCATTTTCCTGTACGGCTGGGTTTGATCTTCAGGACTGAAGAAAGGGAGTTCCAGGACTGCAGTTTCAAGAGCTCTGGCTGTCCTGGAACTCGCTCTGTAGACCAGGCTGGCCTGGAACTCAGGGATCAGCCTGCTTTCTTACAGGACCCAGGACCACTAGCCCAGGGGTGGCCCCACCCACAATGGGCTGGACCCTTTCCTGTCAATCACTAATTAAGAAAATGCCCCCCAGCAGGATCTAAAGGAGGCAATGCCTCCATAGCTATTTCCTCCTTTCAGTTAATCCTAGCTGTGTCAAGTAGACATAAAACTAGCCAGTCTGCGCTTCCTGTTTACTAACAGGCGTGTGGAGGACTTTATCATACAGTCCTTAGCATCAATAACATTTCGGTTGAGAGGGAATACCTCTAAAATAATCCAGAGTGTTTATGTTGCATATGAGGGTTAGCCCCCATTATGTGAATAAAAAATGTGTCTACATATAGTTAGATAATTTCAGTGAAGACTAGGATGATGGGTAATGCAGCCAATGGTAATAATGATGGGTAAGTTATGTTGTTTTTTTTTTTAAAAAAAATACGTTTTTATTTTATGTATATGGTACTCTATTTGCATGTACACCTTCAGGCCAGAAGAGGGCATCAGATCCCATTACATATGCCGTGAACCACCACGTGGTTGCTGGAACTTGAACTCAGGACCTCTGGAAGAACAACCAATGCTCTTAACCCCTGAGCCATCTCTCCAGCCCAGGTCTTGTTTCTTTTAAGTATTTGCCTATGTTTTTACAGAAAAATGTTACAACTTTAAAAATTAAAGTCAGAGACATATAGGTATGAAATGAAACCCATTACTTTACATGCTAGCCTTAGGTTTCTTAAAATAAAAAATTAAAAACAAAAATAATTAGGTTGTTCTTAATCACACTGGTGGTACGACAGTTATGATAATGGAGTTGAGTCAGATGGTGGGTTTCTTTTTTCTTTTTTCAAAAAGTAGGGTTTTGTTTTTTTTTTTTTATTGAGCATAGTGGTACATATTTTTAATCCTGGAGCTGAGGAGGCAGAGACAGGAGGGTTCCTGGAGTTCGCCAGGCAGCTACCATAGCCTATTGTGCAGGTCCTAGTGAGAGACCCTGTCCCAAACACCAGGTTGGAGGAGCTGGAGTGATGCGATGGTTCAATGGCTGAGACACTTGCTGCTCTCCCAGGGGACCTCACTTCCGTCCCTTGCACCCACACTGGCAGCTCACATGGCCTGTGTGTAACGGAAGATGTCCTCTTCTGACATCCTCACTAGCATGTGGCATACTCTTGCCCAAGCATACACAAATACACATAAGGAAAAATAAATGTAACAAGAAACCAAGGTGGCTCCTCAGGAATGAATCATGCATGCACCGTACACATAGGTGCATGTGTTCACACAACAACACTCACATGGGAGGTTTTTAGCTAAGTTAGATTCCAGGGAACTGGGTTTATTCCTCCTTCTTTGGAGGAATATTTGCAAGATTGACATTAAGCGGCCCGAGGCCTGGCAAACGGAGCCAGAGAGGCCAGCGGTCATTACAGCCCTTCCCTCCGCTCTCAGGACCTCTGCTCACGGGCTCTCCACACTGTCAGCCTGGTGAGGCGGCTCTCAGGCTGCTGAGGGGCCTGAAAACACACCTGTGTACATGAAGTGGTAATCTAATTAATCTTAATCAATAAAAACCAGGAGTCAAATATTGGGGTAAAGACCTGAAAGACCAGAGAACCCGGAGCAGCCGCCAGTTGCTTTTTTCCTCTCGTTTCTCTGTCCAAAAGGGCTGAGATCCTGCCTACACCCCACCCAATCACTTCCTGTCCCCACCTCTCAAGTGCTAGGATTAAAGTGCTTCTATGGTTAACTAGTGACTAGCTCCGCCCTCTGATCTCTGGGCAAGATTTGCCAGAACACAAACACAATATACCACGACGTGTCCACAAGAACACAGGGCAGGGTGCACACTGCTCAGGGTGTGCACTCCTGAGCCCGGGCGCTGGCCTCAGTTCTTTGGTCTTGAAGCCACTGCTGCCTCCTCTTCTCCCTCACCTCTCTGAGGGCACTCACAGCCTGTGAACAATGCCTTCAGCCCCGAGAAGGGGACTGGTGTCCTGGCCAGAGCAAGGGGGATGGATGGGCAGGCCTTACCACTAGCCATGAGAACACTTGTGAAGGAAGGGCCAGCAGAACAAGGGGGACAACTGACTCAGGAGGGCTTCTTGGATGAGAAGGGAGGACCATCCAGAGTGGGGAACAGCCTGTGGAAGCTGTGAGTGTCCACTGATGAGCTCCCGTGGGAGGTAATTGCTCAGCAAAGCAGAGCCTGTGTGTGCGCAGCAGCGGCACTGCACACACAGGGCCTTCTGGCTGCAGCCCAGGCTGAGGATGTGGGTTTTTTTTTTGTTTTTTTTTTTAATCTTAGGCAGAAGGAGCAACAGAGAAGGAGAAACTAGAGAATACAGAACTGGGCAACCTGCGGGGGTGTATGTGTGTGTGTGGGGGGGCGGTCTGCTTTGGAAACCTTAAAGACTCTAGACATAAATGCTAGTGCCCTGCCCACAGACCACCTTCAGGGGGCCTTTCTGAGTCTTTAAAGGGTGTGTGTGGTAGCACATGCCTTTAATCCCAGCACTCCAGGAGCAGATGCAGTTCCAGGCCGGCCAGGGCTACACAGTGAGAACTTGTCTCAAATAAATAAATAAATAATAATAATAATGGTGATTATAATAATAATAATTAATGGGGGGCTGGAAATATGGCTTCAGGGGTTCAGAGCACCAGCTGCCCTTCCAGAGGACCAAGGTTGGTCCCCAGCACCCACAAGGCAGCTCCCAACTATCTGTAACTCCAGTCCCAGGGGATCTGATGCTCTTTTGTAGCTTCCTGGAGTGCTGCGTGCCCATCAGGCTGAGACATACACACGGGCCAATCACACACACACACACACACACACACACACACACACACACATAAAATACATTAAAATTTTTTAAATATTAAAATGGAAGAATCCTGGAAGGAACTTCAGCTTCCTGCTTCTGCGAGTTGGAGGGGTTCTGGGTAGGCACCCTTCCTCACCCAAGCTCCTGCAGGCAAGGAAGGAGGAGGTCTCAGATACAGTGCCACCCCAGTGTAGCCCAGGCCTGCCAGGGGCCCATCACCCCCAGGACCTACTGTGTGAGTGTGCTCGCTACACTCTGCAGCCAAGACAGGTGACAGGGAAAGAATTTCACCACCTTCTCCAAGGTGATAATTATTCATGGGCTGAGAAATAGCTGCAGGCTGTGAGGAGGGAGAACCTGTGAGTCCTGCTCCACTTCTGAGCAGCCTGGATGGTAAGGTTAAGACAAGACTCGTGACTTTTGAACGGACTGCAAAGGAAATGCGCCCCTTTGGGGCTGGGATGCAGCTCAGTTGGTGGAGAATATGCAAGAGTCCCCGAGCTGCATCATCAGCATCATGGCATGGCGCAGGCCTGGAATCCTAGCTCTTGGGAGGTGGAGAAAGAGGATCCAAACTTCAGGATCATCATTGACCACACGGCAAATGGGAGACCCTAACTCAGCAGGACATTGCCTGCAGACTGACTATGAGCCTGTACCCAGGACACATGGATAGAACACTGGGTGCCAGACCCTGGGCGAGATGCAATACGCACAAGCTCTCATTAAACACCTACCAGATCTCTGCGAAGTAGAAAATGCAACCCTGCTTTCCAGACGGGAAAACTGATGTGAGCATCACGGGGCTCTGCTGGGCTCAGCGGTTGATATGACTCAGTATCAACAATTCACACCACGTGCTATTAATACTCACTGTGGGCTCCCACAAACTACCCAAAGCTTGGAGGCTTAAAAAAAAAAAAACCAACAACCAGGAAATGTTTTCTCCTTTCTGGAAGCCAGGAGGTCAAATGCATGTGTTGACATGGCTGCGCCCTTGCGAAGCTCTCAGGAGATTCCCTGAGCTCTCCAACTTTTGGAGGCTGCTGGCTTCCTGAGCTATGACCAAAGACCTCTTGGTTCTGCCCGTGGTCACGGTTGTCACGGCACCCTCTTGTGTTGCTGAGCTTGCCTCTGATTCTTCCTAAGGGTTCACGAGGTTGCAGTTAGGATCCTCACAAAGGCGCGCAGAGAGTGCAGAGACCCAAACAAGGACAAGGCTTCCTATAGGAGCTGCCGCCTCCACAGAACCTGGAAGGGAATAAGCCACAGGAAGTGGAAGAGGCAGTGGGAAGTGTGAGTGACCCCCAGGCCTGGGAGTTGCTGGAGCGAGGGAGCAAACAGTGGTTAAGGAGAGGCCAGGGTCAGGTGTGGTGGCCTTTAGTCTCTGCACGAGCCAGCCTGGGCTACCGAGCTCAAAACTGACCCAGGATCTGGTAAGTGGGGGGTAGACGTGTCTTTGGAATTTGTTTCCATTCTGTCTTGGTGGAGAACTTGGAATGTGGTCATGGGCGGCAGACGTGGTTCCCCTGGAGCTGACCTGAGACCCTACCTAAGCCAGTTGAGGTGAGTGAGGTCTCTGGCTTTCCAGGGCTCCCTTCTGGGGGTTGTGTTGCCAGGGTGGGCTCTGAGCGATATTCTTGCAGCTCCCACAGGGGCCAAACCCCAACTGCCACCACCTTTCATCATTCATTCATTCATTCATTCATTCATTCATTCATTCATTCATTCGTGTGTTCGTACCTCACAGAGAAGCATCTTGCCACCAGAAAAAAAACCTACTTCCCAGACAGTACACCTGCCCTCTCCAATGGCCGGCATCACGAACACACTACGTGCTGACCCTCAAACCCTCACAGCTTTCTTCCTAGGGAGATCTGACCTCTGGAAGAATGAGAGCACCAGCTGGGAATAGCCTGGTTCACCCGGGAGTCAGGATTCCAGGGGAGACCCAGCAATCCCTGTGCAGGGCATGCATATTGAGGGTTGCCCTGAAGATCAGAGTGCATACAGGCTCAGAAAGAGGAGGCCCTGCCGTCCTTGTGCAGAACAGGGTCCTGGTCCCCTGCTCTCCCCTGTCCAGGACACTGAATTGCTCTGGGCTCCTGTAAGAATGTGGCTGACCATCTGCTCTGGGCTCACACTTGACTTGAGGGCACTATAACCTTTAGAGTTTCCTACTATGGCCCGAGGGGCATGCTAACTCTAGAAGAGTTTCAGAAATAGTGGGGTTTGGGGCCGGGCGGTGGTGGCGCACGCCTTTAATCCCAGCACTCGGGAGGCAGAGGCAGGTGGATCTCTGTGAGTTCGAGACCAGCCTGGTCTACAGAGCTAGTTCCAGGACAGGCTCCAAAGCCACAGAGAAACCCTGTCTCGAAAAACCAAAAAAAAAAAAAAAAAAGAAATAGTGGGGTTTGGAAGACGGGCTCAGAGCTTAGGTGAACCAAAAAGACAAGGCTTCCCTGAGGAAGACAGCTGCGCTGATCTGGAGGTGTGCTCAGGCAAGGTCTGTGCTTGAGCAGGGGACAATCACGCCTTATGGCTTGTTGGCGCTGAACGAGGTGGTAGGTGGACAGGGACTGCACCTGGGTTCTGCTGGGCCCAATGGCGCTCAGCTGAACTTCGCCAAGGGGGCACGACACAGGTTGGGTCACCACATTCAGGATGGAGTCCTGGGCTCTGAGGAGCTGCCAGAGAAGTGCGAGAGGACAGGAGCTCCGGGTTCCCAAGCCATAGGTATTCCTGAGTCCTGATGACACCAAGCCTAATGGAAGGCCTCAATCTTTCTTCCTCCCGCCTACTTTTAGTCCCCTCCACCCGCCACCCTTCCAGGGTCCCCGCACCTCCTCACTGCGCTGCTCCCTTGCCCTCAACAAGCTGCGTGGCCCCTCTGCAGCATCTCAGCTTCCCGGGAGGTGAATGTAGCAATCAAACGCACTAAGGTAGGGACACCTGCAACACCCAGAACTAACAAAGGACGGACGTGTACCCTGGCTAGTCCCGGGGTGTTCGAGCGGCGCGGGGGCCGGGCCCCCCAATCACTCCGCGTTGAGGTCTAGGAGGGGCGGGGCCTGGGGCGGCTCGGGTCCTTTTGTCTGCAGCCCCGCCCCGCCCCGCCCC
>NC_022014.1:19422442-19454899 GCF_000317375.1 Microtus ochrogaster | reverse complement strand
GGGCGCCCCCGCGGCTCTGCTGCGCTCCGTGCGCCGCCTGCGCGAAGTCTTCGAGGTGTGCGGCCGCGACCCCGACGGCTTTCTACGCGTGGAGCGCGTCGCGGCGCTCGGCCTGCGCTTCGGCCAAGGCGAGGAGGTAAGGAGCTCTCGCGCGCGTCCCCATGCTGGGGGAACCGCAGGGATCCCGTGCTGTCACACCCCGGGCCTGTGCGTCACATGGCACGCTCGCGGTGACCGGCCTGTGCACCTGCCCTTCCCTCCGGGCCATCCCCAATCAGAGGAGCTCTTAAATCTAGCCTCTGGACACCCCATCCCACACAAATCAAGTCGCAGGTGTATGTGTGCACCGCACCAGGCCTAGGGGTGACAGAGACAAGCAAGGGTGATCTGCAGCCTCTGGTCCTTAGCCGCACCTACCCAACCTAGAACAGAAGGAGATATCTGCTTGGGGCCACCCTGGATTCTGGCCCAGTTCCTAGTGACCTCCCACTCAAGCTAGATGGGCAGGCCCGACTGGCAGCGGGCTGTGCTGCCCGCAGTGGGCCAGCCAGGACCAAGCTGGGGAGTGGTTAGCTGAGCCTCTGGTGTTGGTGTAAGGTCGCATGGGTGGCACAGAGCAGAACTGTGGGCGCTGTTTGTCTAGAATGGCAGGATCTGAACTGCCAGTGTGTGATGAATAACTGGCCATTGGGCTAGTGTCCGTGACTGAGGGGAGGACAGGGCACTGTGTGCATGCAGCCCCGCCGTGGTCAGCATCTCCTGGATTCAGAAGCCCCTGCTGAGCTGTGGGTTTCCAAGGCCATCTGAGACCTCAGGCCCTATGTGGGGAGCTTAGGACCTTGGTCTCTAGTAGGTACTAGGTGGCTCTGTTCTCAGGACAGGTCAGAATGGCATTTTAGAACATGGGAGGGAGGAGCTGGGCTGGTGCCTTCTTGTCACCTGACAAGCGTAAGGTAATAACAAACCCTTTCTAGGTAGCTGGACACTGGCTAGAACCTGGGAATCCCCAAGAGCAGAAGGTGGAGGAGGGAGGCAGGTGTGGGTCCCCCATCCCAGGCAGCTTACTGCTGTTGTTCCCTCTTGAAGCCCATTCTCTACCCTTCCCTGCTTTCCTCAGGGGCATTTGCCACTGCTACCTCCACTTTTCTTGTACAGAGGTTAGCAGAATCTCTCTTCTTGGCCATCATCTCCCACTGGAGCAGGCTGAGCATCCCCTAACACAGGAGGCCTCAGGCTGAGCATCTCCCTAGCACAGGAGGCTGCAGACTGTGCAGTCCCTAGCGCAGGAGACCACAGGGTGTGTAGCCCCTAGCACAGGAGGCCACAGGCTGAGCATCCCTTAATGCGGGAGGCCATGTGCTGAGCAACCCTAGTACAGGAGGCTGCAGACTGTGCAGTCCCTAGCACAGGAGGCTTCAGGTTGCTGGTGTGGAACCTCCTCTTTGCTTTGGCTGGAATCTGGAACTCCAGAATCAGAGACCCTCAGATATAGGAATGGCCCCACTGCAATCTCTGGCAGTCGGCCAAAGCCCTGTAACCATATCCCCAGGCTGGACAGACCCCCTCCTGTCCTTAGATCCTCCTCCCTCTATACTTCAGAAAGAAACCTACTTGTCATTCACTCATCGTGTTTCTGCATGGGGACTCACCTGGGTTTCCCTTCTGCACTGGAGCCTTTAACTATCTGCCCTGTGCCTTCTTACCCTGAAGCCATTTCCAGCTCCAGCCATGCAGCGGAGGCCAGGTTTCCACCTATGTCACTGATGCGTTGTCTGACTGTTTTCCTAGCACTGGCAGGGCTGGACCTGGTCAGTCCACACTCTGGGGAGGGGCTGCCTTTTCGGTGTTTCTGCACACTCTGCTCACACCAGGTTTCTTGCTACTAAAACCTCAGGGATCTGTTTGAAAACTTCAGCCTAGGCAGAGCTCCTCCACCCTGGGGCTGGCCAGTGATTCCCTTTCTTACTAAGTTATGTGGACAGTCGAAAATAGATCGGTTATAGTCCTGTCCTCCAGGGAGGTGACACTCTGGTCGCCTCCTTCACGAGCTACTCCTGTGCTTATATGTAGCTTTCTCCATGAAATGAGGTCATACTGCACCATGTATTCTAACCTAGCCCCTCCCTCAAGTGATCCTCACATAAACTATCATATTTATTATGCAGACCCTTTCCACGTTTCTCTATTTAGCCCCCAAATGTCCACTTCTGACTTTTTTTTAAAGCTCATTCTCTCTCTCCAGGACTGTGTATTGCACGTGACTCTGGCCCAGTCACCTCCTGGGTCCAGACTTTAAAAGCGTCAGGCCTATTGTCTCTCATTAGTTCCTTAAATCTAAGCCTGTGGCTCTTCCCTCTTTCCTGCTCAGCTTCATCTTGCTTGCTCCTAAGCTCCTCCATCCTCACTGCTGCCAGAGGCAGCTCTAGCTGTCTGTGCGCGAATCCTCCCGCAAGGGGCAAGGAAGAATGCAGGGACGCAGGGCAGGACCACGGACAGGGCCTGGGCTCGGCGGGGCTGTTCTGCGGTTCTGCTATCTCCATACAGAGGACTGTGGAAAACACACTGTTTACCACACATCAAATTCTCAAATACACCAAAGCACTGCTCCTCATAGATAGGGTTCCTTCCAAAGTGCTGTGGGCTCAGACTGTTTCGATCGTGTTTGCTTACACATCTGCCTGTGACATTGATTCCCAACCCATTGGTGCGCGAGAGACAATGATTGATCATTTGTTAGACATGAGGGTCACTGTCTACATTTTACTAACTGTGCTGGCTACCAGGGAGATCAGGATCAAACACAGTAGGTTTGAGAGTATGAAACAAATACCCATGAGAGCATCTGTAAGTAGATGAATTAATAATGCAGAAGTCCCCCATACAGGAGAACGGGAGGAGCTGATGTCCTCGGGTGGTAGAGTGCTTTGCTGTCATGTGTGAACCCTGGATTTGATTCTCAGAGCTACATTCAAAAGCAAAACAAAAACAAAAGAATGGATATGGCTGCATAAAATTGGACCAATCAAAATCCCGCCATGGGGTGCAGGGGAACTCCCAAGGCTCCAGCCCTCCATAAACGTTTATAGGCAGTTAATAATACCTATGGGGGAGGGCTCATGAGGACTCTCTCTCTCTCGCTCTAAAGATCTGTAGACAGTTGATGGCTGCTGGGGGAAGAGGAGCCGTTTTCTTTAAAGATGTAGCCACTGGTAAGGAGGCCTCTCGCCCATGTCCCTGTAAGCAACCCTGGTGGAATTCATTGCATAATCAAGATGAGAAACAGGGGTGGGGAGGACATGCAGGGGGGGAAAGGTGGTTCATTGGGAAGAGGATGGTTAGTGGGAGGAGGGCAAGAGGTTCGTGGAGGATGAAGTGATGGAAATACATCCAATACATGTACCAGAATATCATAACCAATCTCATCATGATGTATATCAGTACAGGTTAATAGAACAAAAATATAGAGGCAGACATGGCATCACACACCTGTAACCCTAGCACTTGGGAGGCAGAGGCAGGAGGGTCAGACATTCAAGGTTGGGGCTGGGAACTTGGCTCAGCAGGTACAAGCTTGCTACAGAAGCCTGGTGTCCTGAGTTCAGTCCCCCAGATCCCACGGTGGAAGGAAAGAGATGTGAATCCTGAAAGTTGTCCTCTGAGTGCCACGTGTGTGTCCACACACACATCATGAGAAAGAGAAACTCAAGGCCATCCTTGGTTACATAGGCAATTCGTGGCCAGCCTGGGATAATGAGACCCTGTCTCCAAAGGGGAAAGAAGTGCTCGCTCTGGCAGCACATATACTAAAATTGGAACGATCCAAAGATTAGCATGGCTCCTGTGCAAGGATGACACGCAAATTCATGAAGTGTTCCATATTTAAAGTAAATAAACAAACATATAATTTGTGTGCGATAATTCCTCATCGTGGAGGGGAAGCTTGAGTCCCCACCCTGGGTATGAGCTATGCCTTGACTTCCTAGGAATCCGGCAGGATAAGAGGGGAAAGGGCAACTTGATAGGGAGAAACCTGGCAAATACCATCCCAGAAGGTCACCAAGGTCAATGCCAACCCTCACTGTGAAGGGACAAGAGAACTCCACTCAGCTCACAACTGTGGTGGTGTGATTGTTCTAAGAGAAACAGCAGACAACCCCCTCCCCCACACCACCTGAGGACATCCTACCAGGTTCTCACCAGAGCTCCTTAACATGGCCAAGGGGAGTGAAGGGTGTCTAATTGTGTCATCCTGCATGAGTCCTGGACAAGAAGAGGACACTAGTTAGACAGTCAGGAGTTCTGAAGTATGGGCTTCATTGATCATGTCGTGTGTCGACCAGATGGGCCTCCTGTGGTCCCCTGATTTGATAACCTAAGATCTTGGTGCCACCCTGAGGTCTCTGTCAATGATACGATTGTTCCCAGGACACAGGCTGTAGATCAGGAGGAAGCACTCAGCCTTCCTGCCCCTGTCTCGCTTGCTGGGATCTCTGCAGGATGTGTGAAGCTGCAATGAAGAAGAATTTGATTTTCCAGACTTCCAAAGCAGCAAGAGGTACCCTCGGAGGGTGTAGTGGGTAGGGGACCCTGAAGCGAGCAGGCTTCCATGCAGTCCCCTGGATCTCTGGCCTGTGGGATGGAAGTTTACCACATACTGCAGGGGTGCAGAGCAGCTTTCAGGCCCAGCCCAGCCCAGCGATTAGGCCCAGGAGCTCTCCCCAGCACAGAAGCAGAGGAGGAGAAAGGAGATGGGGCTGTGGAAAGAGATGGAAAGAGGGGTTTCCGCCTGGGGACGCAGCACTGAAATCCAGCTGGGCCAGGTTAATCCTGTGGCCTGCCCAGGTCTGGTGGCTCCACAGGAACACCCCAGCTGTCTCTTCTGTCTTCTACCCATTCATCGTTTCCTGTACCTGCGTGTCTGCTTTGCGGGTTCGTCCACCCACCTAGCCACCTGCCAGCAATTCCTCCGTTCCTTCTTCATTGTGTGCTCACCCGCTGTCTCAGGCAGGGTTTCTGTTGCTCTGATGAAACACCACAACCAAAGCGTCTTGGGGAGGAAAGGGGTTACAGGGCTTACACTTCCTTACCATTGTTCATCACTGAAGGAAGTCTGGACAGGAACTCAAACAGGGCAGGAACCTGGAGGCAGGAGCTGATGCAGAGCCTGTGGAGGGGTGTTGCTTACTGACTTGCTCTCCATGGCTTGCTCAGCCTTTTTTCTTATAAAACCCAGGACCACCAGCCCAGGGATGGCACCATCTACAATGGACTGGGCCCTCACCCATCAATCATTAATTAAGAAAATGCCTTACACGTTTCTGTAAAGCCTGATCTTTACATTGTATTTTCTTATTCAAAAAATTTTATTTTATGTGCATTAGTGTTCTAATGTGTGTCTATGTGAGGGTGTCGGTGTCAGATCCCCTGAAACTGGAGTTACAGAGTTGTGAGCTACCATGTGAGTGTTGGGACTTGAACTCCGGGTCCTCTGAAAGAACAGCCAGTGGTTCCTAACTGCTGAGCCATCTCTCCAGCCTGGAGGCATTTTCTTTTCTCTTTTCTTTTTTGGAAGGCATTTTCTTAACTGAGATTTCTTCCTCTCAGATGGCTTTAGCTATGTTAAGTTGACATGAAACTGTCCAGCCACCCACCCTTCTCTAGCCATCTGCCTGTCCATTCATCCCCCCACTGAACTCCAATCCAGTATTTGCTGCTGGAGTACATCAGGACAAGTACAGACTCGGGGCGGGACTGGCATTTCCATGGGTGCCGAGTGGTTGGTTGTGTGTAGGAAAGTCACAGGAAGGGCAAGAAGAGTGAGAACCCGAACAGGGGCAGATGGTGACCAGAGGGACAAAACAGGACTGCCTGGTTCTTATGTTAGAAGGACAGCAACATCCCAGCACATGCTGTCCTGGCCAGCATGAACTATTTTTGTAATTTCTCAGTCTACAGGCTGTTAGTGGTGGTAGGACTGGAGTCGTCCTGACAGGAGCTGCAGCCTGGATTAAAAAGAATCCAAGAGTGCTTGTTAGGGCCGTCAGACCCGTCTGCCTCTCTGTAAAGTAAGTTCACAGAGCTGAAGAGATGGCCTAGTGATCGCTGCTCTTGCAGAAGACTTGGTTTGGTTCCCAGGACTCCATGGCAGCTCACAGCCAGCCTGTAACTCCAGTTCCTGGGGATCCAGCGCCCTCTTCTGGCCTTCCTGAGCAATAAACTACACCAGCTACACAGGCAAACATTCATACGTGTAAAATTTTTTTGTTGCTTTTCATGTGTATAGGTGTTTTGCCTGTGTTCATATCTGTGTACCACGTATGTGCCTGGTGCCCAAGAAGGGCAGAAGGGGTATGAGATTCCTGGAACTGGAGTTATAGATGGTTATGAGCTGCCATCTGGGGCAGGGAATTGAACTCAGGTCCTTTGTAAGAGCAACCAGTGCTCTTAACTGCTGAGCCATCTCTCCAGCCCAGATTTTTGTTTGTTTGTGTGTTTGAGACAAGGTTTCTCTGTGAAACCCTGGCTGTCCTGGAACTCATACTGTAGACTAGGCTAGCCTCAGATGCAGAGATCCACCTGCCTCTGTCTCCTGAATGCTGGAATTAAAGGAGTACGCCACCACAGCCCAACTTAAAATTTTTAAATCATCTTTCAAAAAGGATTCATAAACTGGAGGTCCAGGCCATTCTTTGAGGGTTTGTTTGGAAGGCTAGAGATAAGCACACATTCAACCTACTGTAGGCTTACTGCACTCTTGTGTGAGTACCCTGGACTACCCAGGTGTCTATGCTGCCCTGGGTACCAGAATGCCCCCGTCTCCCTTTCTTTCTTTTTTTTATTAATTATTTTTTATTTTATCTGCATTGGTGTTTTGTCTGCACGTATGTCTGTGTGAGGGTGTCAGATCTTGGAGTTACAGACAGTTGTTAGCTGCCATGTGGGCGCTGGAATTGAACCCGGGTCCTCTAGAAAAGAAGTCAGTGCTCCTAACTGCTGAGCTATCTCTCCGCTTCTCCTGTTCCTTTCTGCATGGTACTTTCTACTGCAGGCTCCCTTGCGCAAGAGCAGAGTTCTTTCAGCCTCCACTGGTGGTTTCTATGGACAGAAAGACTAAGGAACGGACACATTCATCCTTCAGCAGCCAGAAGATCTGGGAGCTGAAGTGACTTGGGCAGGACCCACGGTGAACACAGGTCCTTCTGGTTCCAAAGCTGCCTTCTTACTGGTTGGTGCAAGAGCTGGTGTCGTAGGCTCTCGGAGGTGGGGGATGGGAGAAACCGCAGCAGAGGGTTCATTGGCTTTCCGAGGCTAGAGTGGCCGGGTAGGAGGCAGGACTGAGCGGAAATAGCGTGGGATCTGTGACCCCTTTTGGAGTGCCGCAGTCAAAAGGGAAGACAAGAAGCTGGCCCAGGGGCCCACAGGATTTGAGGCTTGGGGTTGGGGAGGCTGCCAGTAGCCACACCCTGTTCTGTTTCCGTGGGCCAGAGGAGGTTTTCTCAAGGTGCTCAGCATTCTGCCTTCCCACGAGCTCACTCCTCAGTAGGCAGCCTGTTCCGTGTATCCCACCTGCATCTTAGCGCTAGCCAATTGGCTCTACCTTGGGCTGGGGAGGCCGCTGGCTGCAGGCATCTCCCCGACTATGGTACACCAAGAAGTTACTCCGCGGTCTGCCCCCTTGTGCAGTGGGACTGCTGGCCGCAATGCTTGCTGGGTCCTTACCACTGCGCTGGCACACGGTGAGAGCGCAGTGACTGATGGGCAGGGTGTCCGTTTCCCTTCCCACATGTCGTTTCTAGAGCCTCCTCTGTGTCACACTGGTGCCTACAGGATCCACAGATGAACAGGATATTCCTGACCTTAGAGAGCTCCCTAACGGGGCAGGAAGGCTAGGAGAGAAACCTGGGTGGGTTTTTTGTTTGTTTGTTTGTTTGTTTTGGGGGGGGGGTGAGTTGGTGGCTTTTTTAACTTTTGTGTGTGAGTGTGATTTTTATTGACAGTTTGTACTTGGAAATGTTGATGGAGAACAGTGTGACGCTTCTGTACATACGTGTATTGCGGAATAAGCAAATCAAGCCATTAACCTACTTCCTCCCGTTCTCGGCATTTCGATTTGGTGAGAACATTGAAAACCCGCTCTTGGCGTATGAAATTAGCGCAGCCACCTGGCAGGCAGTAGATGGTCAGGGCCTAGTCCTCCTGTCTAACCAGACCATGTTCTGACCCCTTCACCCAGTAATCCCTTTTGCTGGTGTAAGCCAATGAGCTGGGTCCTGGCATGGTGGAGTCCCAGGGCTCAGCCCTCCCGAGATGACACCCTCCAGAGGATGGAAGGAGGTGGGGGATACTAGGGCCTATGTCTGTTCCCACTGGCTGAGCCTCCTTTGGCCCTGCTCACTGTCCCAGGGATTGGACTGTGGTGTGGGTGTCTTGGAGCCCCTGACCCCAGCTGCACACTGTCAGCCATTTCCCCCCCTCCACCATCAGGATTGAACCCAGGGCCTTCAGCGTGCCAGGCAATAGCAGTGACATTGAGCTACACCCTCAGCCCTAAATTTTCATTTTTAACTGCTGCTGTGGCTGTTGTTACTGTGTGTGTGTGTGTGTGTGTGTGTGTGTGTGTGTGTACATGCCCGCGTGTGCATTCGTGCACTGCTGAGAACTTGGTCTACTACTGAGCTGTCCCCACCCTGTCTTCGGAGGTTTGCCCCTCACCCCTCTCCTACCCAAAGCTCATGGATTCTTCCCTTTCTGACAGGCTGTTATCCAGGTCACTGTTCTTGATGCTCAAGGGTTTCCTTTGCTTTGTTTTAGTGTAGAATCATAACATTTTGATGTTTTTATTTGATAAAATCTTTTCTAATTTATGGTGCTAAGGCTGGAAGCCATGGCATTTACCACAGACCCACATCCTAGCCCATCACTGCCTTGCTTTCGCTGTTGTTTTGAGACAGGGTCTCTTGTGACCCAACTGGCCTCAGACTGCAGCCAAGGATGACTTTGCCCTTCCAGTCTTCCTTTCTACACCTCCCAAGTGCTGGGATTACTGGCATGGGCCACAGATTCTGTTTAGGTGCTGTGGGCTGAACCCAGGGCTTTTGTATGCTGGGTGACAATCTACCAAATAAATCACACAGTTAGCCCCTCATTTCCCCTCCCCCCTTTTGGGGGGGTTTGAGACAGGGTTTCTCTATATGGCCTTGGCTGTTCTAGAACCACTCTGTAGACCATGCTGGTCTCGAACTCACAGAGATCCACCTGCTGGGGTTAAAGGCGTGCACCACCACCACCCACCTCTCATCAGTCTCTTTAAAAGAACTCCCTGAGGCTGGAACTATATCTCAGTAGTGTGTTTGCTAGCCTGTATGATACCTGGGGTGTGACCCCCAGCACCACAAAGGTGATAGTGGATGGAGAGAGAGAGAGAGAGAGAGAGAGAGAGAGAGAGAGAGAGAGAGAGAAGCTCTGACATTCTCTAACATTTATGTGATTTATGTTTATTTATAGACAAAGTCATGCTGTGTTGTTCAGGCTGACCATGAACTCACAATTCTCCTGCCTCAGCCTCCTGAGTGCTGAGATTATTGGTATGCACCACACTCCTGTTTCCATTAATATGTTTTAAAGTACATAGCTCTGTTTCAGGGTCTTTAATAAATATTATTTTTAACCCACTAACTTAGACAGAAAAATATTAAAAATTAGTATCTAGGAATTATACTTTTTTTTTTTTTGGTTTTTTGAGACAAGGTTTCTCTGTAACTTTGGAGCCTGTCCCGGAACTAGCTCTTGTAGAACAGGCTGGCCTCGAACTCACAGAGATCCGCCTGCCTCTGCCTCCCAAGTGCTGGGATTAAATGCATGCGCCACCACCGCCCGGCTGTGTTTATTTTTTTTTAAATTAATTTATTTTTCCTTTTTATGTGTATGGGTGTTTTACAGGCATGTCTATTCACCATGCACACATAATGCCTATAGAGTCCAGAAGAAGGCATCAGATCACCTGGGAGTTACAGGTGGTGTGAGCCACCATGTGGGTGCTGGGAATTGAACCCAGGACCTCTGGAAGAACAGCCAGTGCTTTTAACTGCTGAGCCATCTCTCCAGCCCCCATTGCTTGTTTACTTGTTGTTTTTGAGACAGGGTCTTGCTATGTATTCCTGATGGCCTCAAACTCACAGAGCCCCGCCTACCTGTCCAATAAGTGCTGGGGTTAACGGGGCGTGCGCCACCACATCTGGCCCCTTATTGGAGTAGGCTTTCTTTGGGGCCGCCAACCAGCTCCCAAATCATGACACAGAAACCTATTATTAGTTATGAATGCTCGACTTTAGCTTAGGCCCATCCTACCAGCTCTTGTAACTTATTTTAGCCTGTTTCTTTTCATCTATGCTTTGCCTCGGGGCTTTTTACCTTTCTCTCATTCTGTGTGTCCTACTCCTTGTCTGGCTGGCTGCTGCCTGCCTAGTTGTCTGGCTGTCTGGCTGTCTGGCTGGCTGGCGGTCTGGCTGGCTGACTGGCTGACTGGCTGACTGGCTGTCTGGCTGTCTGGTTGTCTGGCTGGCTGGCTGACTGACTGACTGGCTGTCTAGCTGCCTGCCTGCCTAGTTGTCTGGCTGTCTGGCTGTCTGGCTGGCTGTCTTGCTGACTGGCTGACTGTCTGGCTGGCTGGCTAGCTGTCTGACTGGCTGGCTGGCTGACTGGCTGGCTGGCTGGCTGGTTGTCTGGCTGGCTGGCTGACTGACTGGCTGTCTGTCTAGCTGGCTGACTGGCTGGCCCTGGACATCTCCCTCTTTTTCTCTCTCATTCTCCCTCTCTCTCTTCTCTCTTCTACTTATTCTCTCTGCCTGCCAGCCCTGCCTAACCCTCTATTGCCTACCTATTGACTGTTTAACTTTTTTTTTTTTTTTTGGTTTTTTGAGACAGGGTTTCTCTGTGGTTTTGGAGCCTGTCCTGGAACTAGCTCTTGTAGACCAGGCTGGTCTCCAACTCACAGAGATCCGCCTGCCTCTGCCTCCCGAGTGCTGGGATTAAAGGCGTGCGCCACCACCACCCGGCGACTGTTTAACTTTTTATTAGACCAATCAGGTGCTTTAGACAGGCAGAGCAACACGTCTTTACATCGTTAAACAAATGCAGCACAGATAAATGCAACACATCTTTGCCTAGTTAAACAAATATTCCACAACACACTTATTACTACTATTATTATTTAGTTATATGTTACTGGCATTTAGGAATATAGTTTATTTTTGCCAGTTTGTCTCCTATTTCATCACTAGTACGAATTCATTTATTCTAGTAATTCTCCAGTTGATTTTTTTGGATTTTCTAGGTAAACGCATCCTCTTCAAAGGTAGTTAATGCCTTTCTTTTGATATGCAAGACAGGATGAGCATGGGAGACATGTCCTTTGTGGCACGAGGAAGGGAGACATGTTGGGACATTGGCCACACGGCCCCAGCCAGAGTCAGGAGAGCAGGCTAGGCTAGGGTAGGGGACTGGGTGCTGCTACCACAGTGGCAGGCAGCGTTGGGCGGGAGGTGACAGTTACGGCTGAGGTTGGAGTTGATGTAGAGGGAAGGGGGTGGCAATAAGCAGTCAGGTGTCTTAGCTGCAGATCTGTTGAGACTTCAGCACACCAAACAAGATAACCAGGATAGAAGTGCACAGCAGAATGGACAGGTTGATGCTAGGCTTGGGTGTCAGGCTCTAGCCTTGGGTACAGAGTTGGCTGGCATCCAGAGCAGCCGTGGAGCCCAGATAGCTCCTTGCCCTCTGCAATGGTCTAGACTGTTGGTCGAGCCAGTAGGTGTGAGGGCTGGTGGGGGCCAGCGGAGTCAGGGCTTCGTCATTCTTTCCTTATCACGTGAAAAGCGGGGTGAGCCTGAGAGACGGCTCAGCAGGTAGACATTGCATGCGGGCCCCACAGCCCAAGTTTGATCCCTGGATTGTACAAGGTGGCAGGAGAGAGTTGACCTCTGACCTCCGCATCTACATTCATACACACGTACACTTTTTTACTGAGGTGACCATAACTTATCACCATTAAATGTCATGTTGGTAGTTGGCTTCTCCTGCCCTGGCCTTTTTTAGTTTTATGGAAGAGCAGAAAGCTCACTGTGGTAAATGACTTCTCAACAGCTACTAAATGATTTTTTGCCACAATTGCCGTTTTTCAGTTGACGCAGAGTTGGTGAGTCTGGAGTGGGGACATGTGTTTGTGTTTTCAGTATTTGACTGGTGATGTCAGTGGGATCTGCAATTCAGGGCGATCTTTGAATGTGTGTGCAATCCCAGACCAGAAAGAGTGACATAAGACCTTTTCTCAAACAAAACAAAACAAACTAAAACAAACAAGAAAGCAAAGAGGAAAGAGTTCTCTGAAAGCGCTCATCTCTGCTCCCGCACCTGAAGTCGGGGTTTGCCGGCCAGATGTGAGGTCCTGGCCTGGGAGCCCACAGGGCTCTGTGGCCCACACTCCCTAAGCAGGTAATTATTTCCTTTGGTCGCTCTCTGTGAGACCGAGCACTGTGTGTACCAAGGGTATGGCCAGCGTTAGTGAACACCTGAGTGAGTGATTAGACGAAGTGCCAGGGCCAGCCCAGAGACTGCCTGCTCGGTTTGGTCCTGTAAACGTGGGGTTTACAAGCTGTCTCCTCTGCTTCCCAGACACCAGTGAAGCTTTTGGGAGGCTGATGGCTGTTGGGGTCCATTACTTGAGGTCTGGGATTGGAGAGACCACAGTGGACTCTGAATTTTGCAACCTGCCAGATGTGTCCTCCAATCCATTAGCCTTGTCTGTGACATGGGGCTCCCCTCTGCAGATGTGGGGTGGCCACTGTGCACGTGAGCGAAAGAATGAGGACCACGCACTTGGCACAGGACAGGAGTGACATGTCCTAAGCCCCTTGTTCTGGGAGTGTAACTGTGGACACCATGGCCTTAGGTACTTTTAGAAGGGGCAGTAACACAGGATGGACTCAGACCCTTGGGGATGGGCCACAGTGGCGTTGCTTCTACAGATGCCAGCCATGTGACCCAAGGCGGCGGTGGTAGTAATGTGGCAGTGGCATGGCAGGTACAGGGTAGTGTGAATTGGTGGTATCACACAGAATGGTGGTGCTGCCACTCAGCATGGCAGGTGCACAGTAAATTGAATGGATGGTGTCACGCGTCACATAGATGATACAGAGCTCTTATGAGTTCTGGCTTCACTTTCTAACAGGTTGGTGTCAATTTGCCCTTGGTGTTCTCATCAGTGGAAATGGGCCTAATAATAGAAACTGCTCCATAGACTTGTGCAGCGTGTCTGGATTGACTCAGGTCATGCTCTTAGGAGTACCAGGCTCAGAGTAACTGTTTCTGTTGCCGACTATTATTGTGTCATTATTATCATTACTATGACTCTGGGGACCCCACTCTGGGGAGGTTGGTGTGGTGGGAGGGGCTGGTAGCAGGTGAGTTATTGCATACCCCAGAGGATGCCAGTCTTCCCTGGGGGAAGAGGATAGGTAGGGGTGATGGCACAGCCTTCTGCTGCTGCTGGGACTATTTCCCTCCCCACACCTAACTGCCCTGAAGTCAGCTCAGAAAACCTGAGTATGCTCAAAGACAGGGCCCTCAGAGGAGGCCAACCCTGCCACTCCCTGCCTGGCAGAGACCAGGAGCTGCTCAGCCCCGTTTGCTCTGTTTCCTCAGGATTTACAGAGGACCTTTGAACGCACAGATTGCAGGGTTTCCCTGCTGGCTGCCAGGCTGAGCAGATCTGAGTTGGGGTTTGTAGCATAGGGCTGTGCCTTCAGAGGGCCTGGACCTCAGTGCGTACCTCTCTCCCGGCCTGGAAGGCCTAAGGCTGTGCCCCAGGGTGTTAGAGGTGCTCCGTGGCTTTGTGTTTCCTGGTCCCTGGGACCTTGCTCTGGCCCCCCCCTGCTCTGCCCGCTTTGGGAGAGGAGATCTGAATTATGAATCAAGGTCTGAATCTTGTATGCGGCCTCTCACCCCATCTGGTGCTGCAGTATCTGCTGGAGAAGGGTTTGCATCTGCAGAGAGCCCTCGCTTGAACAGACCTGAGCTTTTCCTGGCCCCTAAGGAACTTCCCCAGCTGACTTCAGGGCCTTCTGCTATGGAGAAATGGTGGCAGCAATCAAGAGGCTGCTCTGGGTCCTGGCCCTGGTTCCCTGCAGCCATGCTTGGGAGTCCAGAACCACCAGCTTCTTCACTTAGGAAGTTGCTCGGTCACAGAGACCATCCAAAATCTGCCCTCCTGAGATGTGTGGGTGTAGTTTGGGTGGAGCTGCCCTAGGAATTGCTGGCAGTGGGTGATGGGCAGGTAGATTATATGTGCTCACTAAGGACTGGCAACCCCTCACCTGGATTCTGTCTCTACTGCCACAATGGCCTGCTTAGTGTCATGTGCAAAGGAGAACAGCTGTAAGGGGCAGTGCCCAGGACGTGGAAGGGAGAGGAAGCTCCATGAGCAGGGGCCGGAAGAAGCCAGTGTAAGGCTCTGACTGGCCTGTGTGTCTCACTCAGACTTACTAATCTGAGAAGGCGTGCATGTGTGTGCACGTGTGCGTGTGATGTACTTGTTTATGTGGATGTGTGCACACATGTGGAGACCCTGCATGCTGAAACCAGAGGTCATGTTCAGTATCTTTTCTCTGTCGCTCCTCACGTGTGTGTGTGTGTGTGTGTGTGTGTGTGTGTGTGTGTGTGTGTGCGTGTGTGTGTGTGGTATATTTCTTTTTCTAAGATGATTACCAGAGCGTTGTTGTTACGGAGAGAGGAGCAATAAAAGGACTGAGGGTGCGTTTCAGTTTACAGCTGGATTCTGAGCAGATAGTCTGCCGCGCTTCTCCTGCCCCGCTGTTCCTCCTGTTGGTGTCTAGTTATAGTCAGGGCTTATGTAAAAGCGGAAGATAATTAAAATTATCGAGGTGTATTCACATACACTGTCGGCAGAATACAGTCTCATCTTAAATCTCTTTACTCTTTTCCTAAAGATATTGTTTATTATTTGTGAATTTCGTGTGATATATTTTGATATTTACCTCCCCTTCCCCAGTCCCTCCCAGACCCACTCAACTATCTGCCCTCTTTTAAATATTTTATTATTATTATTTTTTTTTTTTAACCCACGGAGTCCAACTTGTGCCGTCCAAACACTCTCGTGTGGGGCCAGCTTTTGGAGTATCATTTACTTATGGGGGTCACACCTTTACGGAAAGCTCCCGCTCCAGGGTCCCATCTGGTGTCTCTTGCTGGTGGCTCCTCAGCTAAGGGTGGGGCTTGTCTCCCCTCCATGTTGGGTTTCTGTCTGACTTGCGCTCACGCAGGTCTTGGGCATGCTGTCACAGCCTCCGTGAGTTCATACCTGCAGCTTCCCTGTTGTGTGCAGAAAATGCTGTTTCCTCTGGTCACCCACTGCCTCTGGCTCTTACACTCTTTCCATCCCCACTTCCAAAATGACCCCTGAGCCTCAGGAGGAAGGGGTGTGACACCCATGTCCCATTTAGGGCTCAGCACTCTCCACTCTTAGTCTGTGCACCTTGACCGGTCCTGGGTCTCTGTGTTATTGTCATTTGCTACAAAAGCTACTTCTCAGACGAGGGAGAAAGATACGCTGACCTATGGGTGTAGCAGGGAGCCGTTAGGAGTAGGTTCAGAGGGCGCTGACCTATGGGTGTAGCAGTGAGCCGTTAGGAGTAGGTTCAGAGGGCACAGCCTTGCCCTCATCACCTCTAACCTCCCAAGTGCCCCAAAAACCCAGCTGACCTATGGGTGTAGCAGTGAGCTGTTAGGAGTAGGTTCAGAGGGCACAGCCTTGCCCTCATCACCTCTAACCTCCTTAGTGCCCCAAAAACCCAAGTAGCAGGCACGGATTGTACTCTTTTCTAGACTCAGCTTCAGAATTCAGGATAGGTCTATGAGTGCCAACTAGAGCTTTGTCAGTCCAAGGATGGCTGGGATTGTCATCTGCTAGGAGAAATTAGAAAGGCAGGTTTGGCCGGGTGGTGGCGCATGCCTTTAATTCCAGCACTTGGGAGGCAGAGGCAGGTGGATCTCTGGGTGTTTGAGGCCAGCCTGGTCTACAAGAGCTAGTTCCAGGACAGGCTTTAAAGCTACAGAGAAACCCTGTCTCAAAAAAAAAAAAAAAAAAAAAAAAAAAAAAAAAAAAAAAAAAAAAAAAAAAAAAAAAAAAAAAAAAAAAAAGAAAAGAAAAGACAGGCAGGCTCAAGAGGGCTGGGAATGTGGCTCAGCTGGTAGACGGCCAGACTAGCGTACACCAAGCCCTGTCTTTGATCCCCAGCATGGCATGAAGCCAGGCATGAGTGGTGCATGGTGGCATTACCCAGCACTCTACAGGTAGACACAAGATAAGAAGTTCAAGGCCAACCTTTGGCTACCTGAGAGCCTTCCTCACAAAGGGGGGGGGGATGCAGTCTGAGGCCACGGCCTTGCGGAGTGGGGGCCTCCACCCAGCCGAGAGGCCCAGCGTCTCCCACTCTCTGTTCTGTTGGCAGCTCGGAATGGAGGTTTCCATGTCTTCCCTGCCCACAGACAGACTAGGATTGGTGCTTGTGCCTTTGAGCCGTCACCCATCCCTGTGCCTTGTACCCAGCTGCCCGTACCCTGTGGCCCTCATAGCACACCTGGAGCCTGGTGGTGACTGCGTGACTGGGAGAAGAGGCTGTGTTTGTGGCCATGAGGACAGACAGACCTTCTCCTTCACATTCCACCTCTCCTTTCTAGCCCCACACGGCCTGGCAGCGCCTCTGGACTGTGGTAGTTCCATCGTGGTCTCTCTGCTTCCTCCCCTCTATCGTGAGTTTCCAGCACTTTCCTAGGTATAAGCCTGGGTCCCTGGGCCCCTGCTAATCCCTACCCTCACCCCCACCAGAGGGGATAGGGATTTTTCCGGCCCTTCTCCATGGCTGGCCTTCCCTGTCCTCCAGCTCCCAAAGTGACTGTTGGATCCCCAGCTGACTGGGACCACTAGAACCTGCCTAAGCTACTGTCCACCCTCCCATGTCTTCTGGTTCTACCCACCTTTTCTCTGAGCCCCTGGCATTGCCCATAGCTGCAAATTTGTGTCCATCCTTTTGGTCCAGCACAGCCACCTCAACTGGTTGTCCCCATGTGAAGTCCCCAGCCCTCTGGACTCTGCTTCGAGTTCCTGCTGTCAGGACTCAGGAACCATCTCTTCTTAAGGGTTACATTATGGTGGCTTCTGTCTTATTTACCCCTGAAATACTGTGAGTCTTCCCTTTTAAAAGAACTGCTTTGCCACTGCCACCGCCACCCTGCTTGAGTTTTAAGATGATCCACTTCCGTTTTTAAATTCAGCCGGCTGAAAAGGCTTGTGTAGAAGCGGGGGATTAGCCACCGGCATGTGGAGAGAGCTCTGCAGAGAGCGGCATCATGGCCTGGGCAGTTCTGCTTCTCTGGAGCCCGCATAGTTCTAAATTCCAGCCTATAATGAGGTGGAATCTGTCGTGAGGGTGAGTCATTTGTCTTTGCTCACACAGCTGGTGAACAGAAGAGGGGGGGATTCCAGCCCAGTTCTGTCTACCACAGAGACCAGGAATGACATATGGCCCAGACATGTGGGAGTGTGATCAGTCACCTAGATGCTTTTATGCTCTCCCAGAGACTGTTTTTATTTTACTCATAATGTACAGCAGGACATCCAGCCTTTCCCTGGGAGCTTCCTGGGAGCTTGTCATTCTCCCCCATGGGGCTGAAGAAATGTTTGCTGAAGGCAGGGACGGAGGACAGATACATGGAGAGGCAGTCCACTTCAGGGGCCACCACATTCCTGTCGTGGTCATACTATTCAGACACTAAACAAAGGCCTCGTGGGTGGCCAGAGGGACTTCCACTGTAGCAATTCAGATAGATGGAGGGGCTGCTGGTGACATTACAGAGTCTTGAAAAGGCTGTAGCTGTAGCTTAGATGAGGCTGCACTGCCCAGGACGGGGTAGCCATGGTGCCGGGTTTGGGCCATTGTACCAGGTCTCCTTTTTTGATATCTGATCCAACCATATATGTCTCAGTACTCCATGGTCCCTCTTTACTGTGCTCTAAATACCTTAACTTATGAAATTTCCTTCCGTCCCCATCTTCTTAACCAGCAGGTCCTTGGGGTGTGTGTGTGTGTGTGTGTGTGTGTGTGTGTGTGTGTGTGTGTGTGTGTGTTTGTGGGGATGGGGTTGTGCACACACGAATGTGCAGGCACCAGATCCTGTGCCTATGCAAGAGGCCAGAAGAGGAAGACAGACGGATAGCCTACTCTGTCACTCTTCCTTATTCCTTTGAGACAGGGTCTCTCACTGAACCTAGCGCTAGGCTGGTTGCCAGCAAGCCCCAGTGATCTCCCAACTCCATCCCCCACAGCACTGGGGGTGCACATAAAAGCCATACCCAGCTTTTTACAGCACAGTTGTTAGGCCCAAGCTCGGGTTCTCATGCGTATCCAGCAGGTGCTCTTACCCACTGAGCCATCTCTTTAGCTCAAAGAGAGTTCTTCATTAGGAACCCTCAGCTTTAGGAATCCCAAACCCCATACATGGTTCAAATGCTGAGAAAAGGGCCTGCATGCCTGCATGTATGTATGCATGTATATGCATATGTATGTTTGTATGTACATATGCATTATATATTGAGAAGGCAAGGGCCAAACGTAGGGCAGCTCAAGGGTTGCTTCCTTCATTGGCTCAGAGGCGTCATCTAGGACGAAGCCTCCTTCTGTTGCCTTCCCCCATGCAGCCCGAGACGTGGCCTTTCTGTATGACTGGTTCTCCATTCTCCATCAGAAGCCCCTGCAAATTTCCCCTCCTCTCTCACTGACTAGAGGTTTAGCATACATTTGCCTAAACCAAACACTGGCCAGAGATACCGGTCCACCTGACAGGTTTGGCCCAATTAGAACTCCCGGCCCTGATTGAGGTACCCTGAAGCACCTGGTCAAAGAGAAGATGGATCCCTGGACCCCACCACGGCTGCCCTGACCAGGAGGAGCGGAAAATGGTCAGCAGGCTCTTCAGTTTTTGCCGTGATTTGGGGGCCTTGGAGGAGAAGTTGGTTTCTTTTCATTCCTTCCATTGGCTGTTTCTGTAGTCTTCATCTCTTTGCCACCCTCGTGTGCACCCCAAACAGCCCTGGGGAGACGTTCCAACCATATAGACTCCCAAGGCTGGTTTTAGTGTTTGTTATTCAGCACTCTCATTTCCCAAAGGGGAAATGGAGGCACAGAGTGAGGCACAGAGAAGGAGCTCACCAAGACTCCTTATCAAGGAAATGGCTAGCGGCGCTCCAAATGGTGTATCTCTCTGTCTCTCTTAAGTACCCTTTGCTCCTGACATCCTCCGCTAGCATGTCGACGATGCTCATTTTACTTTGCCGAGCTATTGTCTTAGTTCATCCTCACCATGGCCCTGGGAGTCAGCATTGTAGGTATTTGGAAATGGAGTTAGATAATATGACTGTCATCACACAGAATATAATGCTCTCGGTGTTCTGTGGTGTGCAGGCTTTGGGATCGGTGATCAACAGAATGACTGGACTCTTCAGCCTGCCTTGGGGTATAGGGACTGGCAGGGCCCTTCCCTTGCCCTGTCTGTACCTGGCTTTGCTGATACTCTTGCCTAGCTCCCCTGCCCTCCCTCCCTCCCTCCCTCCCTGAGAATTAATGGGGAGAGGTCAGTAGCTGCCTGCACCCTTTGTCTCCTAGGCTCTAGAACACTGGCCTCTTTGTGTGCTGACACCAGGCAGTTGGGCTGCTTAGGAAAGTGGATAAACAAGCAGCTGGGGCCTTTGGCCCTGAGGCCCCTGAGGAGGGCCAGAGCCTTCTGGGTGGGTGGCAGGAGGAGAGACTGACCTACAAGCCAGGGGTAGGAGGCCAGGGTGGGAGAGGGAAGGACCAGCTGTTTCTCAGTGGTTCTTAGCCGTCCTCACACTACAACCTTTTGATATACAGTTCCTCATGTTGTGGTGACCCCCAACCACAATTTTATTCTGTTTTAGTTTTGATTTTCGAGACAGGGTTTCTCTGTAGCTTTGGAGCCTGTCCCGGAACTCACTTTGTAGATCAGGCTGGCCTCCAACTCACAAAGATCCGCCTGCTTCTGCCTCCTGAGTGCTGGGATTAAAGGTGTGCGCCACCACCGCCCAGCCTAAAATTATTTTTGTTGCTACTTCATAACTGTAATTTTGCTACTGTTATGAGTCATAGTGTAAATAGTTTTAAAAATAGAGGTTTGTCAGAGAGGTCGCGATCCACAGGATGAGAACCACTGCTCTAGGCTGCGGAGAAGGCTCAGAGGAAGAGGAGTTGCCAACAGCTAGATGGTCACGCTGTTGGGATAAAACATTGCAGCCAGCCTGAGGCCAGACGCTCAGATAACCTTCTTCCTCCTCAGTGCTGAAGTAACAAGGGGCCACCAAACCCACATCATGCAGGGGACCTAAGAGTCTCCCATCTTAGCTCCATGTCCCGCCTCAGGCCTCAGATCTCAGGGACAGCCATGGTTTGCTTTAGCCATCCCAGGTCACTTGTCTTTGCTGGATTTCCTCTCTCTCCACTCCCTTTGCTGTTTGCTATACCTGCTTCCCCTCTGCTAGCTAGTTCCCAGCACCCTGTACCGCTGGTCCAGGGACCTCAGCTGCCCCTGTTCTATGTTCTGTACCTGAGTTCTCACAGCATGTCTTCAGACCTCCATTCTGGCCGCTTCCCTCGTCCTAAAGTGCTTCTGAGGACAGGATCATTGGGATCAGCAGCTGGATGAGACATCTCTTAATTTCTTAAAAAATTTATATGTATATGTGTATTACCTGCCTGTACGTCTATATACCACTTACCTGGTGTCTGTGGAGGTCAGAAGACAGATCCCCTGGAACTGGAGTTAGAGATGGGTGCACCACAGCATGGGTGCTGGGATTGAACCCAGGTCATCTGGTAAGGAAAGTGCTCTTAACCATGGAGCCATCTCTCTAGCCCTATTTATTTGTATTGTCCGTGTATGGGTGTTTAACCTGTGTGTATGTGTGTACACCATTTGTATACAGTACGTGTGGGAGCCAGAAGAGGGTGTCAGATCCCTTGGAACTGGAGTTACAGATGTTCACAAGCTACCGTATGTGTTGGGGGATGTTATTTTAAGATGTGTTGTTTTGTTTATACTGTATTTGTTTAACTCTGTGAAGCTGTGATTCTTTGTCTAAAACACCTCATGGTCCTAATAAAGAGCTGGACAGCCAATAGCGAGGCAGGAGCAAGGATAGGCATGGCTGGCAGGCAGAATATAAATAGAAGGGGAAACAAGGAAAAGAAGAGCAGAAAGAGAACGAGGAGATAAAGAAGTCGGAAGCCAGCCAAGCTAAGGCCAGGCATTCATAACTGAGAATAACCCTCGGTGTTCTGTGTGTGTTTACTTGGGAGCTAGGTGGTGGGCCCCCCCAAAAAGACAAAAGAGTAAAACATCACACTGCACATATGGCACTGGGAATTGAACCCTGCTCCTCTGGATGAGTGATCAGTACTCTTACTCAGGAGCCACCTCTCCAGCCTCCTCCTTTAAAAAATAACATGTGTGTGCGTTGCTCACACATGAGCGTGGGTGCATGTGCCCATGCGTGTGCATGCGGAGGCCAAAAGAGGACATTGATGTCTTCCTCGGTCGCTCTTGACCTCACTGCCATGAGGCTGAGTCTCTCACTGGACCTGAGTCATTCCAGCTAAGCCAGCTGGACAGGGTCTGTCTGTCTCTCTTGGCCCCCTAATGCTGAGATTATAGGCATATGTAGCCATGCCCTGCTTTTCTATGTGAGTGCTGGGAATTCTAATTCAGGTCTTCATGCTTGCTCAGCAAACTCTTACCCACCGAGTCATATCATTGGAGTCACCCAGACACAGCCGTGGTGTGTGACTTCCCGTCACAGTGCACTTCGCTTACCACCCACTTAAAGGAAAATTAAGATGTTTCGAGATTGGAACAGTTACATAGAAAGTTACTGTAGACGTCTGTGCATGGTTCCTGTGTCTGTAAATAGGGTTTCATTTTTCTGGGATAAGACTATTCTTACTTTAGTAAGAGATTTTTAAAAACTTTTTTTCATTATTTTTAATTATGCTAGCCTGGCGGTGGTGGCCCACGCACGCCTTTAATCCCAGCACTCAGGAGACAGAGGCAGGCGGATCTCTGTGAGTTCGAGGCCAGCCTGGTCTACAAGAGCTAGTTCCAGGACAGGCTCCAAAGCAACACAGAGAAACCCTGTCTCAGAAAACCAACCAACCAACCAAACAACAACAACAAAATTATGCATGTGTGTGTGTCTGTGTGCACACATGCTTGTTCGTGTGGCACCTGCAGAAGCTAGAGGTGTCGTCAGACCCCTGGAGCTGGAGTTACAGGCAGCTGTGATCTGCCTCCTGACGTGGGTGCCGCATACTGAACTCAGGCCCATGCAAGAGCAGTACGTACCCTCAACTGTTGAGCCATCTCTACAGCTCCCTTACTAAAAGATTTTAATCATGGGCTTGTGAGATGGCTCATCTGTTAAAGATGCTTGTCGCAAAGCCTGATGACCCGAGTGTGATTCTGGGATCCACACAGTGGAAGGCTCGAACTGATGCTCTCTCTGGCTCTGCAGGAACCTGCGCTCTTGTGTGCACTCCACCTCCCCCACCCCCGCCACACACAAGTAATTAAACAATAAAATAAAATCATAGTAAAACAACTTCACCAGTGCTTCATGGAGGACGGTTGTCAACTGCCTTAAAAAATTTTTGAAACCCTAATTTTAATATCCAGTCCCCAAATCAAAATAACACAACAAGCCTTTGCTGATAACTGCTAACAGCTGGATCATCTTGGGTCGGTAGCTGTTAGTCTTTTCCAGGACACGTTATTACTATCTTTTCCTGTTTGTGTTTTGAATAATTTTGATTATTTAACTAGGTCCCCTTAGCATGGTGTGGGGTGGTTTTTAATTAGGAAATTAGTCCAGTTAGGTTGAAACCTGGCATCCCCGCTTGTCCTCTGTAAGCAGCTATTCTAACTTAGCCAGTCCACCCCCAAAGCCTTTGACATGCTGTTCGGTGCCTCCCCCAGGATACACACCCGGGGCCGGGCCACTCCACTCCTCAGTCAGCAGCTCAGTTCTGGGCTGACCTGCGGCTAGCTCCGCAGCTCCGCAGCTCACACGGGCAGCTCATGGCAGGGCTCAGGACTTCAGCTGCACGCTAAGGGTCCTCATCCATCCCCTAGCTCCACCTTCTCCGTGTCCTGCCCTGTCCAGTTCCTAGGGGCTCCTTTTCCTACCTCACCCCTACCCAACATCTGTCCCCCACTACTCCACCACCGCCACACACAGAGACTGTGTGACTGTGACCACCACTCAGCTTTGGGACCTGAGTTTGCCTTGTGGGGAAGACAAAATAGCAAAACAGACAGACAGACATCAGACACACAGGAAAAAGGGAGAAAAAGGAACAAGTGGGCATTTTCCTCATTTCATGTCTCGGACGAACTGCTCCTCAGCTTTGCGTCAGAAAGAGGGCTTCTTTCGGAGTCCCCTCTCTTCTCATCTGCAGCTCAGGAAAGGAAAAGCTAAGAGAATCCCCCAGATTCGAGTTCTTGTTTTCCCTCAGTCCGCCTTGTAGAGTCTCAGCTCCTTAAGTCCTCCTGTGGTGCTCAGCATTGTTAATGGGAGAGACGGAATTGGGGTGCTTATTGTAGCTCCCCCAGAGCCCGGCGTCTTCCTTGGTTGGTTTTACTTGTGTTTAGGGATTTGTTTCGGGACAGGTTTCCCTGTGTGGACTAGGCAGAGCGTTCTGCTGGAGGTCACCCCACATGCCACCACACCCTTCTTCCTTGGATGTTAATGCGGGCATCTCTTAACAGATTTGAAGTCTGCAGCTTGTCTGGGATGCTAGGCCGCAACCTTTCTTTTAGCAGTAATTTTTTCTTTAATGTTCAAATTCTTAAGCAAAGGTTCTCTAGACTTTGCCAGTTTTTCTAGTGAAAATTTCTTATTTTTGTTCTTTCTGTAGTTGGAGCAAGCCCCTGACTTTACAAATGATCACAGTCGTTTCAGTAGCAATAACTACTGGAGGTCGCCTGGGCTCAGCTGCCTCCTGGTGGTTGTATGACCTTGACCCCAGACGCCAGAAACTTGTGTATTTCCTCATCTGTAAAATGGGAATAAGAATTCTGTCCAGGATCCAGAGGCCCGTGAGGCTGAACTGCTCTGCAGAGTGAGCGACGGCCTGGAACAAAGGCGGTTGTTCTGCGCGCGTCCCAGTAGGAACGGTTGATATTTAGTCAGCACCTTGAGGTGCTGAGAGCCTGCTTCTCTCCGTGTTCAGAGAGGCAGCTGAGACCTCCAGGAGCAAAGGGCTGCTTAGCCTTCCCTGGCTTGCCAGGCCTGCATGGCGGAGGTGCGGGAGGCCAGCCGGGGTCAGGGGGAGATCTTGCTGGTGAGCAGACGACAGCCTGGCTCCCAGTGTCCTCCCATCAGAGAGATGTGCCTCTGGGGAATGAATGGACAAGACCGGCCTGGAGAGAAGAGCACCAGAAACAGAAGGGGAAGCCTGGGACTGAATGGTTCCCAATACGAAAGATCAGTATTTCTCTGCCAGTCCCCCTGGCAGCAAGCTGCTGGGCCAGCTGTGTGCACTTCGGCTGTTCCCACCATCCCTGCCAGGCCTGGAGCTGGCTCTCACCTCTCATGGGAGCCAGAGGAGCCCAGGACTGCCTGGCATCCACGCATGCTGGCTCAGTGCCATCTGCTGTACTCCCCGCGATGAGGGAGCCCCTTCCCCTTCCTGGGACTTGGCTTCCTTGCCCCATCAGCAGGCACAGCCCCAGATGCACTGCAGATTACCAGTGTCAAAGTCAGGCATCCCCTGGCTCCTCTTTCTGTGTGTTTTGGGTTTACTGGTTTTGCTTGTTTTCTGAGACAGGGTCTCTTTTGTAGCCTAGGCTGACTTCAAATACCATCCTCCAGGCACCTGTATATTTCTTGGACCATGTGAGGGATAGAGGCCAGGGCTTGCACACACAGGCCCACAGAGTGACATCCCCAGCCCAGAGCTGTCTCCACACAGTGGGTAGGGGAGTTGAATCAGTACCGCATGCACACAGGCTGGTGAGAGCCTGACTCTGGCCTCTGCTGCAGAGGGCGGGGTGGCAGTGGGTTGTAGCTGCTGGTACTCTAGGGTCAGGAAGACCTGGTTCAGTAGCTCCCACTGCTGGTGGCTTAATTTCCCTGAGCCTCAGTATCCTCAACTGCGGCGTGGGGACTGTCATAGCGGCTACTGTTTAGATGGCTCCCACTGCAGGGTTTTCACCCTTTTCCACGTGACACCGCTGGAGTCTCATTTAAAAAGCCATTGCGAACAGTTGTAGTCTTTATGAATGCGAACTGCATGCGATACAGAAATTTGCTAAGTACACTGTCTCCACAAAGCTGTCTTAAAGTTTTCGTGGCTGCAGCCCTAGGACTGCCATCCTTGAGAGCTTCGTAGAAGAAGAGAGTCACAAACACTGAACTCCTAACTGCAGCCTGGAACACACCTTTAGGTTCTCAACCTGTGGTCGCCTCCCCTTTGGAGGTCAAACGACCCTTTCATAGGATTCATGTCAGATATCCTACATATCAGATATTTAATTATGACTCATAACAGTAGCAAAATTACAACTATGAAGTAAAAACAAAATTAATTTTATGGTTGGGGGTCACAGAATGAGGAACTGTAGTAAAGGGTCTCAGCCTTAGGAAGGTTGGGAACCCCTGCTGTGAACTATGTGGTGGTCCTTAGAACCTGACTGACATCTATCTGTCATCTGTCACCCTCAGCCTCCACATCTGTCCTAGCTTTCTCTGGAGTCAGAGGATGTACAGCCTGACCCAGTGATGTCCCCACTCCTAGTCCTGTGGATTACAAAACCCTGCTGTCCCTCCTAGCATGTGGGGTTGGAGTTCATCTTCAGTCACTGAGCACTCTGGAGTAAGATCCTAGAGCGGGGGTGCGGGGGTCAGGGTATTCCAGGCCCTCCTTGCATTCACAGGCTCTCTGTACGGTGGGGAGGGGGTAGCAGGAGGGGAGGAGGAGAGTGGCCAACTGGAGCTATGGCGGAGCTCCCCCACAGCCTGCAGGTGGCACCTGGGAAGTACTATTCTCAGAAGCCGCGTCATTGCCTGGCAATGCCAGTGGCGTCCTTGGTAGTGGGGGTGGAGTAGGGCCAACAGCTGCAGTGCCGAGTGTTCTCTGGCCTTGCCTGAGCTGGCAAAAGCCTCTTCCGTCTTATCTGAACTTCTGCAGCCCCATGGAGACTGAGGGAAGGGACTGGGACTTCCTCTGTCTCTGGGCCTCTGCTCTAGCATCCTAACCTTATAGTTGGGGATGCCTGGATCCAATGGATAGTCCACTAGGTACCAGGTTCAGAGACTTCTTAGGACCTTGTGCAGCCCCTGGGTTATCCCTCAGCCTTAGACCTGGCAGAGTGGAGAAGCAGGCTAACTGGAATAGAGGTACACACAACCACAGTGCACAGGGGTGGAGAGGTGGCTGCGTAGGGGCTGTGCTCACTGAAGCCTGCTGGGAGACTTAGGGGCTGTGCTCACCGAAGCCTGCTGGGCGACTACTGCCGTGGCCAGGGCTTCGGATGCCTCTTGCAGCTGCCATGCTGTCCAAGCATCCTGTGCAGGAAAAGTCTGGGAGCAGATGCGTCTTCCCACCTGTCTGTGCTTTGGCACAAGCGACTAGCAGAGTGGGAGGGACGGCAGGCCTGCCTGTGGGCTGTGTGCTGGGTTTGTGTTCCCAGCATGCTCTCATACCAACACCTGCAGCATAGCCAGAGGGAATTCCAGAAAGAGTGCGTCCTTGTTTTGTGAATCCTTTCCGGAGAAACATAGACGCAAACACCTGTTCTGCGTCCTGTAGGGCACCAGCGACAAACCAAAGTACAGTTTGGGGAGCCACTGAGTTTATCGGGCTTACTTATGAAGCAAGGGTAACCCCAAAGCAACTGCGTCACCAGAAAGTCTCGCCCTACCATGGATGATGGTTTCGGAAGATGGTGGTGACTGGGGGAAGCTACCTAATGAGGTGCATGAGTGTAGGTGTGTGTCCGTGTGACCATGCGTGACTAGCTAGCTACCACTGTCACCAGTCAGGTGTCAGGCAAGTGGGAGGCGCTCAGTGCTCAGTTTAATGAATGAGTGAATGTGTGAGTGAGTGAACGTATGAATGAATGAATGAACGTATGAATGAATGAGTGAATGTATGAATGAATGAATGAATGAATGAGTATTTTAGAAAGCTGCTACTAAGGTACAAGCTAACTTGGAAAAAAGTCAAGAAGCTGAACTTCATAGACTGGGGACATAGCTCCAGGAGAATTCAGTTCTAAGCCAGTGTGGGCTACACAGCCGGACTCTGTCTATAAAACAGACAGTGAACCTGGTAGCAGACTGTTGGCTTTCAGTGTGCCGTCTTTGGGGCAGGGTTTGGAGAAGCCTGTGGGACAACACCCTACATGGACGAGGCCCTCTTGATTTTTTCTTACTTGAGTCTTTAAAAATACAACAAAAAAAAACCCTATCTTTTCTGATTTTACATACCAATCCCAGTTTCCACTACCTCCTCTCCCTCCGTACCTCTCTCCACTTCCCCTCCTCATCCTCTACCCTACTCCCTCTGCCTCCCCTCCCCACCCCCATTCTCTATCCAATTTGAGTCCTAAACAGAGGGGAATAACATGACCCCAGGTGAAAAGCCTAAGTTGGTCCTTTTGGCTTAATTAGTGAGAGTCACCCCCCTCCATTCCACCTGGGCCCTTGGGGTGTTCATGGTGCCTCACACAGGCCCTCTTTTCCTTCCAGGTGGAAAAACTTGTGAAGTGTTTGGATCCCAATGACCTGGGCAGAATCAACTTCAAGGACTTTTGCCGGGGAGTGTTCGCCATGAAAGGTGAGGTCCTCTTTGGGATCCTAACTGCCTAGGAGGCCAGGACACAGGGGTTCCAGAGCCTTGGGTGGGTCCCAGAAATGGGCTCTGTTCAAGGTCTTGGGCAAGTGGTGTGCTTGGAGCTATGGCTCTCTCTGAGCCTCTGCCTCAGGGCCCCACCACCAGGGCAGGACGACCTTTCTGTCCCCATTCTCAGCCTCTCTTTTCCCCTCTCTGCTGCTAGGCCGGCTGTGCTCCACCCACAGGGGTTCCCCTAGACTTCCCACTTCAGCTCCAGCATGGGGTAGACGGGCAAGGGAGGTTAGGGGATTGGGGTTTGCTCAATCAGTGGTGGAGCCCTTGCCTAACCAGTGCAAAGCTCTGGGCTCCGTTGCCAACAATGGGAGGGGAAAAATAGTGAAATGAATCCAGTTCTGGCAACAGCTGGATGGAGTGGCTGCCATGTCTCTTTTCTCTTGGGGGTCCCTTCTTTATTTACTCCCCTCTCTCCTTTTAGCCCTTCCTAATCCTTCCTTCCCCCATTTCTTTTTCTTTTCTTTTCTTTTCAAAATTCCAATATCAGTTCTGAGAAAGTCTTAGAAATCAGAATTTTGGTACTCAACCTTCCATCACCGCCCCTCCAGCCCCTGAGCAGTCAGGATACCTTCTGGGCATCCCCTGGTCTCCCCTGGCCCCTGGAGAACATGCAGCTACTTCCAGAGGCTTCCTGTCAGCAGTGAAGGAGACCAGGCTCTCCCTTCTGTGCTGAGGTCTGGGCAAGCACATCTCTGCAGCATCCTCTGGAAGTAGGGAAGAGCAAGAATTCCCAAGCAGAAGTGAGAGGGAAGCAGAAGCTCACTGGGGGAACTGAGGCAGTACAGAAAGCCCCGCTAAGATTTTCTACCGGGATTTGTTTGATTCTGTGGGCCAGCTCAGACCACTGCTGCCCTGTGCCTGTGCTGAGTCCCTGGTCCAGTATAACCAGCAGAGAGGCCGCTGTGTAGCTGGGTCAGGAGGGTGGAAGAGTCTGCTGACATCCTAAGAGTGGCCCTATCTAGGGTTTGGGGGCTGGTAGGTAACATGCAGGTAGCCCCTTTACTCAGCCTGCTTCTGCATTTGTGAGTGCCCCTCTCTGTGTCCCCACTGGGGTTAGTCCTATGGGAGTTCTCATGCCTTTCAGATACCTTATACAGTGCCCTGAACCAGCCCTATACAGCTGGGCATCTCGTTCCTGCCACTGTGCTGGAGACATGGGCTACCTGCTTCCTCCATCCGTTCCCTCCACGCCCCCTTAGTCAGAAAGAAGGACAGCCATGTGGGCTGAGGTTCATACCACTCACTGTCTGTCTGTCTGTCCACAGGGTGCGAGGAGCTGCTGAAGGATGTGCTGTCAGTGGAGAGCGCGGGGACCCTGCCGTGTTCCCCCGAGATCCCAGACTGTGTGGAGCAGGTAAGGACTGTGGCTCAGTGCCTCCTGCCCTTGGTTGTCCTTCTTGTTATTGGCATCTGGGCTTGGCTTTGCAGGTTCTAGAAGGGCTGGGACTTCCTCTGATGGCCTCTGGCATCAAAGTCAAAAAGGCTCTTTGGGAGATGGTGGTACATGCCACTAATCCTAATCCTCTGGAGGCTGAAGCAGGGAGATTGCCATAGGTTTGAGGCCAGCCTGGGCAACATAGCAATCCCTTAGGAAGGCACGGTGGGATTGGAACCGGGGCCACTTCCTCCACTTTATTGGTGGTGCTGAGGAGAAGCTGAGGAGAAACCATGGACTTGAGGTCAAATGGGCAGGGTGAGAAGTTTTTTCCTTTTCTCTTGATCCACTGTGTCTGTGCATGTGTGTGTGTGTGCGTGCGCATGCGCGTGCCTACACACACACACACACACACACACACACACACACACACACAATAAATTTGTAATTAAAAATTTAAATTTTTAAAATTAGTTTTCATATCCCAGTCTCTAGTCCCCTCTTCCACCTAGAGGTGGGGAGTTGGAGGGGCTGAAAGTCCCAAGTGTGGTCTTTCTGTGACAAACCCCAGCCTGCGGCATCGAGAGGTACCGCCTTCTGTCACCTCACTGGCCTAAGCTCAGGTGTGGACAACAGGAAGTGGTTAGACATAACGGCACTCCTATCAGGAATGGCAGGGGCTCCAGAAGCTCTGTGCCTCCTTGCTTTCTGCTGCTGTGATAAACACCATGACAGGAAGCAAGTTAGGGAGATCACGCTCCATCACGGGACACGCCGAGGAGTTGCGCAAGTGGGAACCGAGGCCGTGGAGGGACCCTGTTCACTGATGTGCCATCTACTTCTCTTAAGCTAGCTTCCTCATAGAACTCGGGACCACCTACCCTGAGCTGGATTCTCCTCCACCAATGAGGAATCAATAGAATGCCCCACAGACGTGCCCATAGTTCAAGGTGTGTCCAGATGACGACCAAGAACAGCCATCACAGAGACCAAATACCATGACTTACTTCTAATTTTATTTTGTATTTTCGTATATCCTTGTTTATAGTTGACCTTCATCCTCTTCTCCCCACTCTGCCCCCCCCCGTACCCATGTAAACCTTCTGTGTAGCATGAAAATAAAAACCCAGAGACAGATGCTGGGGTTCAACCTGCAGATCAGAAAAACAAAGCAGCCAACCACTAGACAGACCTTTTACGTCTACCAATGCTCAGACCGAAAGGGATGACCCTCAGACTCCACACTCCGCTGGTTCCTGTCCTTCCCTTTTGTGCTCCTCTCTCCAGCCATGTCGCTACTGTCTCCACCTCTGTGCTGGGATTAAAGGTGTGTCATCCCAAGTGCTGGGATCACCTCTCTTTTAGACAGATTCAATCTTGTGTAGCCCAGGGCGGCCTTGAACTCACAGAGGTGTCCCCCGAGTCCTGGAATTAAAGGTGTGTGCCACCACTCCCTGGCCTGATTGACTGACTAGTGTGGCTGCTTTGTCCTCTGATCTCCAGGCAAGCCTTACTTATTAAAACACAAATAACACACCTCTGTACTTCTGTCCCTAGTGCCCTCCTTTTTACATTCACATTGCTTATGTTCTGTTATTCTCCCTGCCCCTTTCCCTTAAAGCCTCTGCTGCCCCCTCTTGTGGGCCCCCTTTTAGTCTCCTGGCTTCTGTACACACTCCCACATAAATACACTGTGTGTGTGAGCGCATGTGCATACACACGCAAATACGCACACACACACACAAATATATATTACATTCTCTTTCAATTCATTCTGTTGTTATTACCAAATGATGTGTTTATAAAACATTGAACTATTTTTACAAACACAGCTTCGTACTGCAGCGACAGTTTTAAATGCACTATCTACGGTCTCTAGGGAACCTTCTGGCCAGAGGAGGACTATTTTGGTTTCTCACCCAAGTGAGCTCCAAAACCTCTCTGGCTCTGGGTTAGTATTTCATCCAGAGGCTGCTTCCCCCTGGAAAATAAAATAAGCCTAGGACCACATCAGCTGATGGCAGGGTTCACTGGACACTTCTGGGTGGTAGAGTCCAAGTGAGCTTCTATGGGGCAGGACTTGGGGGGGATTGATAAGGGGTCCCATAATGCTGAGGGTGACCAAGCAGACTGTTGGAGAAGACCAAGGCCCTGTCAAGAGACAAATTGGCCGGGCAGTGGTTGCACACGCCTTTAATCCCAGAACTCAGGAGGCAGAGGCAGGTGGATCTCTGAGTTGGAGGCCAGCCTGGTCTACAAGAGCTAGTTCCAGGACAGCCAAGGCTGCAGAGAAACCTGTCTCGAAAAACCAAATTAAACAAACAAAAAAAAAAAAAGAACTGTGAATAATCTAATGATCGTGATGATCAGGACTGGGGTGTAGCCTGGTGGTGATTGTTTACCTAGATTATCATGATTGATCCTGTCAGCCTGACCAGAAGCACCCAGATTAGAAAGAGCCATCTCAGGATGTGTGGAGGAGGGTGTTTCCAGAGAGAGTTAGCTGAAAGATCTTCCTGGCCGTATGGCAACACCGTCCCGCTGGCTGGAATAAAAGGACAAGAAAGAGGAAAGCCGATAGACCAGGTTTCGCATGTGCACACACAGACACAGACACACCGCACACCTTTCCCCCCACCTTTCTCCCACACACGCACGTTCCCCTGCAACACACACACTTTTCCTCCCCCTACACACACCTCCCCTCACACCTTTCCCTTCCAAACACACACACCTCCCCCCCGCCCCTTCCCCATCACCTCCTCTCCATCCCTGAAGGCTCCTTGGCCACTCTGAGGTTTGCAGCCTCTGCCACAAATTCCTGTTACCATGTTGCTCTGTCTTACCTCAGGCTCCAAGCAATGAATCCCAGAGAGACTCTGAAACCATGAGCCAAAATAAATCAGTCCCTTCCTTCCTTCCTTCCTTCCTTCCTTCCTTCCTTCCTTCCTTCCTTCCTTCCTTCCTTCCTCCCTCCCTCCCTCTGTCCCTTCCTTCTGCCCGTCTGTCCATCCTTCCGTCCTTCCTTCCTTC